>NW_026867607.1:466052-655952 GCF_020745735.1 Hemiscyllium ocellatum
AGGGAAGATCGTCATATTCTTGAACTGTTCTCTGAACCTCGCCTGGGTCACGGCATAGATCCCAGTGTTCGTGCAGCAACTCAGCATCTGGAGAATGAAGCCAATTTCTTGGAAGTGCGGAAGCAGAGGAACAGTACTACTCAGGTCACGTATCCTCTTCACTAAAGCGTTCACAGTGAACACTGCCCACAGCAGAATGAAATTGACAGAAATAGCAAAAAGTAAAATTATGGATTTTCTTCGGCTCTCCATCTCAGTGTCTCTGGGATTTTCACCATTCATGTGAGCCCGGAGTCTCCTGCGGGCTCTGCTGCTCACTAAAATGTGTCTTACGGTGAAAATGTTGAGAAGCAGAATCAGTGCAAATGGGACACAGGGTGTGAGAATATAATGAACAACTTCAATTGCAACCCATAGCATTAAATTAGGATCAGAGACAGGCATACCACAAAATATAGGATAATTGCCAAATCTATACTTACTGTTATACATAAAATACCAGGTCGAGTTATTTAAACAGCTCAGCAACGTCACTGCTCCAAGGACCAAAGTCACAGTTTTCTCTCTGCAATATTTAGTTTTCAGCTTCTGGCAAGCAATAGCCACAAATCGATCGAAAGTGAATGCCACGGTGAACCAGACAGAACAGTCAGTTACTGCATAAAGAAGGACAGCGTGAATATTACACACATCTAAATAATCCAGGAAAATGAAGTCTTCAGGATAAAGAACAGGTATATGTCTCCATATCAAGTCGAGGATCACCACCAGTAGATCTGCTGTTGCCATGGCCACGAGGTAGCGAGTCACAGACGTCGAGAGTCCACAGTTTCCACGGGACAAAATCACAATGGTCACTAAATTAACTGAGAGAAATAGCATATTAATAATGCAACAAATTGCACGTTCGTGGTAACCCCAAAATTCAGCATTTATCCTTGTAACAGCATTGTACATCATCTGCAAGTTACACAGCAGCCTCCTCCAAGCAGAAATTTTAAACCATCTCCACCATTAGCTCAAGGAAAGAAGCTGAGGATAAAAGGAATCCAGACACCTGCACGCTCCCCAGTGACCTATGCAGTATGAAAACAAAATCAAAACCCAGGAACACCATTCTAAATGTCACAATCGGGGCCCCGACACCAAAGGGATTGCACCAATGAAAGAAGGATCCTCATCAATACTTTGTCTGCTGCACTTAGTGACAGATGATAAATGCTGCATAATCAGAGGAGATACGCGAACTTGTGTACGTGTCTGATGCAACATAGTCAAGTGAGCGAGTGAATTCATAAGTGTATGAAGAGTGTGTGTTCATGCTTCTGTACATGAGTTTGTTCATGCTTGTGAACTTGTGTATTTGTAACATGATGTTACCTTCTTGAGGGTTTCTGTGCAAGTGTGAACATGCAGAAGCACAAGTTTGAGAGTGAGTGTATGAATGCAGATGTGTGAGAGACAATGTGAATAAAAGTGAATTCCGATGACTTGGTGAATGCGTGTGTGTGTGAGAGAGAGAAGGGTCAGTGAATGTGTGAATGTGTAATTGTGAGCGAGAGAGTGTGTCAGCGACATTGTCCGTGAGAGAGATATACTCTCTAGAAGAGAGAGAGTGTGTATCAATTGAATGCAATATGAGTGTGTGAGAGGAATAATCCGTAGATGCAAGATAGAGTGTGTGTGAGAATGACTGTGTCAGAAAATCTATACGTGAGAGGCAGATTGACTGTGTGCGAGCATATGTCTTTGACACAGAGTGCATGTGTGACAGTTTGTGTGAGAGTGTGTGTGTGAGGCTTTGAGCGATTTAGTGCGTGTGAGAGAGAATGCAAGAGAATAAGAGATTATGTGTAGGTGTTTGTGTGCGTGTTCGACAGAGAGTCCTTTAGGGAGAGTGAGTATTTTGCGTTAGCGTATGAATGACTATGTAATTGTATATTTGAGTATGCAAAATGTCTGAAATACAATGTCCCAAGTTACTGAGCTTTATATATTAATCATTTTTTGGTCTATAATAACAATAAAAGAAAGCATCAAACCAATGCAGCAGATTTCATGCAGTCCATCGTCACCATAACATGAAACTAGACACCAATCACCGTGAAAAAAATTCCAAACATCTCCGCTAGTTACAGTTCAGAATTGTCGAACATGTGGTGACCATTCACCATGCGCTCGAAAGGAATGAACAGGAAACAGTAGTTCATGCACAAGACAGATTGAGTTATCCAGAACGCAGAAATTGGAAATTCGGCAGTGTGGAAATAGGCCATTTTGGCCCAACAACTCCACATTGATTGTCTGAAGAGCAATCCACCCAGATCCATTCCCTTAAACTGTAGCTTGACCTTATCCTGACTAATGCACCTAACCTTCGTATTCGTGAACACGATGGGCAATTTAACATGGCCAATTCATCTCACTTGCACAGCCTTGGATTGTGGGAGGAATAGCAGCACCCAAACGAAACTCACGTGGACACGGAGAGAATATGCAAACTCCACACAAAGGCCCAGGGCTTGAATCGATCCAAGCGCTCGAAGGAAGCGTTGCTAACCATTGATCCACCGTGCTGTCACAAGAAGGGAAACAATTCAAGAGAAAAAGAAACGAGTGGAACACAATTTGGAGAATGGATATCAGAGGATATCACTTACGAGGAACACTGACAGCGGCAAGTACCGGGAAGTATACCCTCTCGATCTTCCTAAATATGCATTGTATGATAGCTCTCTCCTCATATATTGAAACTATAGTCGCTATATTCATGATGCGTCTTCCGCCAGCGGTTCAAAGGTGATTATGTTTCAGGCAGCCAGTACATGCTCGTGCTACTAAAGGGGACTCTTTAAATAGAGCAGAAAGAACAGTTCCTAAGAGACATGTTTCTGTTTTTTTCTCTAAGCTGGCATCGAGTCATCATGAACACCTGAGCTGTGTTAATAGAATTGTTCATCGCGTTTCCCCTCACTGGGCAAATGATTCAAATTAACTTCTTTCAATCCAGATGTATTTTTCTTTGCATGAAGCTGAAATACTCTGATGAAAATGAATTCTGAAACTTGCAGGTGTATTACCCACTGGTTTAACAAACACGAGTGTGGGAGGGCAGATGTACAACGTATTTTTTTTTAAAATGTACATTGTTCTGTATTTTAACTTATATATAGGAATCGTGAGAAAACGAACTATTTCTAAACACCAAAGATTATTGAAGATGCATTTAATGAATAAGTTACCTCACACTCATTGTCACTGTTGTCTGAACAGCTACTGGTTCAAGGAATGGAGGCTCAATTGCACAAGAGCTGACGCCAATGGTTGCGGGAGCTTTCTGACATAATTCGAGCTTTGTCCAGCAGATTGTAATTAGGATCAGAAGCATATGCAATACAGAAAAAAGGTCGATTCATGCCCAACCTCTGTTATGATCAAAGCCAACCAGCAAATGATATGAATCGTATTTTCCTGTACCTAGCTGTTGTGCTGCCTGTCTTGCACTTGTCCATTATTATTTGTTAAAATGTTAAGGATTTCTGCATCTAACACTTGCTGGCAGTGCCTTCCAGTACCTTACCACCATCTGGATGGATCAATTTTGCATCCCCTCTCCGATAAACATCCTCACCCTGAACTTTAATCAATTTCCCTTGTTCACTGACCTCCTTCGTGGAAGTCAATCTGCCCTATCTATGGCCATCGTATCTTTATCTTACCCGAATCATGCCCCCACCACCCCCATCTGCTATGCAGTAAACAACATCAGTCTGTCCCATCTTACTTAATAACTAAATATCACCAAAGCAGGCAATACCCTGATAAATGTCTTCAGCAACATCCTCATAAATAGAGTGGATCACAGCTGCAGAAAATGAGGCTGCTGAGGAAGGCTTTTCTAACTGGTGGAAGCCTGTAACAGGAAAGGAGCAATCACTTTATTTTGTGTTTCTATAGATGCGCCAATAACAGGAGACCAATGGAATTACAGATTCGCCAGCAGATCTTTAAAGGTACACATTTAACAGAGTTGATGCTGTAGTTGACTTCAATTTCCCCAATATTGTTTAGAAACACCCTCGTGCAGATGGCCTGGATGGAGTCGATTTGTCAAATGCGACAAGGCGGTATTGTTGACTCAGTCCACAGATAGGCCGACTTGGATTTCGTGCTCGGCAAGGAGCCAAGCCACGTGTCAGATCTCTCAGTGGGAGAGCATTTCAGTGACAGTAACTACAACTATCAAGGTATTTAATTGAGGGAGGGTCATTATATTGCTATCAAGACCTATTGGGGGTACATTGGGAACAGTTGCTCGACCAGAAAGATACAACAGAAATGTGGAGGCTGTTTATGGATGAGTTATTGCGAGAGTGAGATATCTTTGTCTCACTGAGCCAGGCAAAGAATATTAAGTTGAGAAAACAATGGATGATATCAGCAGAGGAGCTTTTTGTCAAAAGGAAGAAGGAAGCCTGCTTCTATTTGAGGAAGCACGGATCTGACATAGCTCTAGAAGAGTACAAGGCAGCTTTGAAAGTACTCAAAAATGGACTGAGGAGAAATGGTGGGGGTAATAAAAAGCCTTTGTGGGAAGGATTAGCTAAAAGGCAAATGCATACGACACATACATGAAGAAGAAGACAATGATAAGTGATAGAATAGACCAATCAGTGATAATGGAGGGAACGTTTGCCTGGAGTCTGAACAGGTAGCAGGTGCTCGAAATGAGTGTTTTGCTTCAGTATTGAATAGAAAGAGACTTTGTTGTTATGAAGTTGAAGGTGTAACTTTAAGAGAGAAGGAAAGCTGGCAAGCATTTGTCATGTGACTGACAATGGAAACATTTAACGTTAAGATGTAACCTTTGCCTGTAACCTACAAACCCCAATTGTTTGCACTGTATTTCGAATTGTGCCAATCCGTTTAAATTATGGCTCAATATGCAGAAACCCAATCGAATTGAATTTTACTGCTTTGACAATATCGAACCAATGACACCATCGTAAAGCAGGTTTTGTTCGCCAGAAAAAGCACTTGCTCTCACTTGAAAGACTGCTATCACCACATTCTCTGTCAAAGATAACTTTGTTCATATGAAACATCTGTGCAGCACATGATCGAAGGCGACCTAGGAAGATATCCGAACAGAGGAAGGTGTACAGTGGAAATGACTGCCATTGTCTGGTTTTGAACATTGAATTTCGATAAATTTAATCGGGGTTTTATTGGACCAGTATGTTGTTACAGCTTGGGAAGTCTTGGGAAATCTTTAAGAGAAAAGAGACATATACTTGTAAATAGTTGTTGTTTAATGTACACTTTTAGTGTTAAAGAATAACATCGATATTTTCTGTTAAATCGTGTAATTTTGTGCAGTTCTCTGTCATTGATACTTCAGCAGATTATGAGGTGAAGTGAGTTTTTCTGTGAATTTGCTTTAATTAGCAGAAGGGTTTACTGTGCTGCTACTTTAGGGGCTTGGTTACGTGAACTGGAAAGAGGTACACAGATCCTGTCAGAGAATTTGACAGGTGTGAAAAGATGTTTGGTCGGAAAGATCCCAGCAGATTTGAAAATTTGCCAATTAGCATGCTAGTTCTTTAAATGAAACATAGGTGAGATCATTTCTCAAATTTCATTTAATTAAATTAAAAATGAGAGAAATGGCTCTTAAAGTTACTAAAGAAGTTCTGAGATTTGAAGATGTTTCCCAAATTTGCCAAGAACATTTAGAAAGAAAATAGAACAGTTTTAGATTTAGTGAAGAGGGTAGAAATTGCTTTAGTCAAGGAGGAAAGTAAATCTGAATTGGTAAGGGAGTGAATCAAACACTTAGATGTGTCAGAGAAGCACACAAGTGCAGTAAATTTATAAAACGCAAGTTGCAATTGAGGTAAATGGATTTAGAAGATAAACAAAGAGAGCGCGTGAAAAGAAAAGAAATAGAAGGTTCTTAACTGAACAGAGAGAGAACAAAGGTGCGGACAAAGTGAGAGAGAAGAAAGGTATGGACAAATTGAGAGAGAAGAAAGGTGCAGACAAAGCGAAAGAGAAGAACGTTGTTGACAAAGTAAGAGAGAAGAAAAGTGCGGACAAAGTGAGAGAGAAGAAAGTCAAAAGGAGAGAGAAGCTGAAATTCATAAATTGCAATTTAGTCAAGAAAGTCAAGTTAACACGATGGAGATGAGGAGACAAGGTAATAGTAGACACAGACATGTTAAATACTACCACGTTTTGATGAGAAAGTTGTCGAAGCTTGCTTTATTTCACTTCAAACATTGACAAGGCAAATAGAGTGGGCAGTGGAATTGTGAGTAATGCTGGTTCCATCTAATCTCGGAGGCAGAACCATGAGGTATTTGCAACGCTTTCAGATTAGTGGTCAAGCGATTATGAAGCGGTCAAATGGGTTGATTTGAGTGCTGGATACCTTGGTACCAGAAGTGCATTGACAGCGGTTCAGAAACATAATGAAGAAACCAGATTAGACTCATTTTGAATTTGAAACAATTAAACATAATAATCTTGATAGATGGGTGCAGGACCTAAAATAGATAAGCCCAATGAGGTTGTTAGAGAGATACTTTCTGCTGGAAGTGTTTAAAAACTCAGGTGCAGAGACAATAAGAATTCATGTGGATAAACAGCAAGTTCAAAAAGTGAAAAATGTAGCAGAGGTGGCAGGTTGGTGCTTCAGGTAATGTTTAGATACTGGAAGACTTTCATCCTGTAAGCGATAGAAATTGGGAGAAGGGCAGATCCTATACTACGAAAAAAAGATTAGAGAACATTAGTAATTATTTACCACAGGTTAAAAAGAAGAACCCCAAGGGTGTGGAAAGGAGATGAAAGGCTTCAGATTTTTTTTCTTTCTGTGGTAAAGTCACAGCGCTGTTCGTTAAAGAAAGACACTGTGTGAAAAGATGGGGTAAAAGAGGCTAAGCTAGTAGCATTAGTGAATGTAGTAAAGGAAACCCCAAGAAATGACGAAAAGCTGCGGGAGAATGCACAGCCCAGGAAAGGGCTTGGTATGGGGGTCATGCCTGATCTCTATCAAGAATTCACCTCAATGTGCAAGGTTTGCTCAGAAAGACGAGAGGGAGAAGGAAAGTAAGTTATAATTTTGAGAGATACAGAATCTAACCAGTTCTAATAATACGAGTTGAACGCATTTGAACTCTTCATGGACTGTTACCTGATTGAGTGGCAATTTCTGGGATAGATGGACAAATATTCAGCGTAGCCGATGTAAGGTCAAGTTGGAGTGCCCACTAAAGACTGGAGAAGTAACGTGGGAGAGATTGACACATTGCCAGTTCCAGGAATTCAGTTTGCTCTTGGTAATAAGTTGGAAGAATCCAAGGTGTGAGTGATATCACTTATTTTGGAGGAGCTCCATGAAGACCAGGTAACTTAGGAGTTAAAACAAAAATGCCCTAGAATTTCCCCAGACTGTGTAGTGACCAAATTTCACTACCATAAGTCTAAGGCCGAAGTAGAAAATAAGGAGAGAAATTATGGAGTCGAAGTACAGTTGACGGACATCCTGCTTGACATAATGGTGCAGGAACAATCGAAACAGGCAGAGGGTCAGGCAGAAGTGCTCAGTTCTGAAAGGCTCTTCGGCTTACAATAGACAGAAGAGACATTTTAAAAAAAATATGCATACTCAGAAAAGGAGGCAGAGAACATTCCTCAGGGCTATTGCCTGAAAGGTAGAATCCTAAGAAGAAAATGGAGAAAGCAGCAGGTTAATGCAGACGAGAAATGGAAGAAGGGCAACAGATTGTGTTGACGGTAGCATTCAGGCAGGAGGTTTTACGGGTACCACACAAAAGACCTGCACCATGTCACCTTGGGGTACGAAAGACTCAGGCTAAGGTACAAAAAAGAATTATTGCCTGGAATGCACTAGGCTGTGGTATGGTTTTGCCGTGCATGTCACACATGTCAAATAGTATATAAGCCACAGTCAGTATTAGAATCAACAGCTGTGTTGCCAATTCCTGTACTGAAACGACCTTCCACGAGGGTTATAACTGACAGAGTAGGTCGCCTCACAAAAAGTGAACGTGGGAAACTGTACTTGTTTATCATAATGGATGTGTTTACTAGATTTTCAAAGGCAATTCAATGATGTAGTATTAAGGTAAAAAGGATGTTCGAGGAGTTAGTAAATTTCTTCACACGGTATGGCCTACTCAGAGAAATTCCATCAGGCCAAGTGATGAATTTGACGAATAATCAGTTCAAGGGATCCCTGGATAGTTTAGGCATACAACACTTTAAATCAATTGCATTCCGTCGTGAATCCCAGGGAGCTTTAGAAAGCTACCATCAGACCCTGAAGACCATGCTATGGTCGTGCTGTCTGGATTATCCAAATGGTTGCAATGAAGGTGTCCCATCTGTATTGTTTGCTGTTCGATATTCGCCAAATGAATCTACTCAGTTCACCCGCTTCCACTTAATATTCCAGCATGTAGTTAGAGGCCATTTGAATAAATTAATGCGACATTGACAGGACTATAAGTCAGAGAGTTGACTCTTGGATTATGTACCAGAGGTAAGGGAGACATTAAATTGGATAGTAAAAAGTGAGGTCTGCAGATGCTGTAGATCAGAGCTGAAAATGTGTTGCTGGTTAAAGCACAGCAGGTCAGGCAGCATCCAAGGAACAGGAAATTCGACGTTTCGGGTCAGAGTCCTTCATCAGGAATGAGGAGAGGGTGCCAGGCAGGCTAAGATAAAAGGTAGGGAGGAGGGACTTGGGGGAGGGGCGATGGAGATGTGATAGGTGGAAGGAGGTCAAGGTGAGGGTGATAGGCCGGAGTGGGGTGGGGGCAGAGAGGTCAGGAAGAGGATTGCAGGTTAGCAGGGCGGTGCTGAGTTCAAGAAAATCGACTGAGACAAGGTGGGGTGAGGGGAAATGAGGGAACTGGAGAAATCTGAGTTCATCCCTTGTGGCTGGAGAGTCCCCAGGCGGAGGATGAGGCGCTCTTCCTCCAACCGTCGTGTTGTTATGTTCTGGCGATGGAGGAGTCCAAGGACCTGCATGTCTTCGGTGGAGTGGGAGGGAGAGTTAAAGTGTTGCGCCACGGGGTGGTTGGGTTCGTTGGTTCGGGCGTCCCAGAGGTTTTCCCTGAAGCGTTATGCAAGTAGGCGGCCTGTCTCCATAATACAGAGTAGGCCACATCGGGTGCAGCGGATGCAATAGATGATGTGTGTGGAAGTGCAGGTGAATTTGTGGCGGATATGGAAGGATCCCTTGGGGCCTTGGAGAGAAGTAATGGAGGAGGTGAGGGCGCAAGTTTTGCATTTCTTACGGTTGCAGGGGAAGGTGCCGGGAGGGGAGGTTGGTTTGGTAGGGGGTGTGGACCTGACGAGGGTGTCACGAAGGGAGTGGTCTTTGCAGAACGCTGATAGGGGAGGGAAGGGAAATATATCCCTGGTGGTGGGGTCTGTTTGGAGTTGGCAGAAATGACGGCGGATGATATGCTGTATACGGAGGTTGGTGGGGTGGTAGGTGAGAGCCAGTGGGGTTCTGTCTTGGTGGCGGTTGGAAGAGCGGGGCTCAAGGGCGGAGGAGCGGGAAGTGGAGGAGATGCGGTGGAGGGCATCGTCGATCACGTCTGGAGGGAATCTGCGGTCCTTGAAGAAGGAGGCCATCCGGGCTGTACGGTGTTGGAACTGGTCCTCTTGGGAGCAGATGCGGCAGAGACGAAAGAATTGGGAATATGGGATGGAGTTTTTACAGGGTGGGAGGAGGTGTAGTTCAGGTAGCTGTGGGAGTCAGTCGGTTTATAGTAAATGTCTGTGTTGAGTCAGTCGCCCGAGATAGAAATGGAAAGGTCTAGGAAGGGGAGGGAGGAGTCTGAGACAGTCCAGGTGAATTTGAGGTCGGGATGGAAGGTGTTGGTAAAGTTGATGAACTGTTCAACCTCCTTGTGGGAAAACGAGGCAGCGCTGATACAGTCAGCGATGTAGTGGAGGAAAAGGTCGGGGTGGTGCCAGTGCAGTTGCGGAAGATGGACTGTTCCACATATCCTAAAAAGAGACAGGCATAGCTGGGGCCCATGCTAGTGCCCATGGCAACTCCTTTAGTTTGGAGGAAGGGGGAGGATTGGAAGGAGAATTTATTCAGGGTGAGGACCAGTTCAGTCAGTCGAAGGAGGGTGTCAGTGGAAGGGTACTGGTTGGTGAGGCGGGAAAGGAAGAAGCGGAGGGCTTTGAGTCCTTCGTGATGGGGGATGGAGGCGTACAGGGACTGGATGTCCATTGTGAAGATAAGGCGTTGGGGACCGGGAAAGCGAAAACCATGGAGGAGATGGAGGGCGTGGGTGGTGTCCCGAATGTAGGTGGGCAGTTCTTGGACTAAAGGGGACAGAACCGTGTCGAGGTACGCGGAGATGAGTTCGGTGGGGAAGGAGCAGGCTGAGACAATGGGTCGGCCGGTGCAGTCAGGTTTGTGGATTTTGGGCAGGAGGTAGGAACGGGCAGTGCGGGGTTGTGGGACTATGAGGTTGGAGGCGGTGGATGGGAGATCCACTGAGGTGATGATGTTATGGATGGTCTGGGAGATGATGGTTTGGTGGTGGGAGGTGGGGTCATGGCAAAGGGGGCAAAGGAGGAGGTGTCCGCGATTTGGCGTTTGGCCTCAGCGGTATAAAGGTCGGTGCACCAAACTACTACCGCGCCTCGCTTGCCTGCCTGTTTGAAGGTGAAGTTGGGTTTGGAGCGGAGGGAGTGGAGGGCTGCACGTTCTGAGGTTGAGAGGTTGGAGTGGGTGAGAGGGGTGGACAGGTCGAGTCAGTTAGTGTTGCGGCGGCAGTTGGATATAAATAGATCGAGGGCGGGTAAGAGGCCAGAACGGGGTGTCCAGGTGGATGGGGTGTGTTGGAGGCGGGAGAAGGGGTCGTCAGAGGGTGGGCGGGAGTCTTGGTTGTAAAAGTAGGCACGGAGGCGCAGGCGGCGGAAGAATTGTTCAATATCTCGCCGCGTGTTGAACTCATTAATCCGAGGGCGTAGGGGAATGAAGGTGAGGCCTCTGCTGAGGACTGGTCTTTCATCCTCTGAGAGGGGGAGGTCTGGAGGGATGGTGAAGATCCAGCAAGGTTGGGAGCTAGGACCTGGTGTGGGACTGGAGCTGGGAGTGGGGGCGCGGTTCGGAGGGGGCAGAGATCGGCGTAGTGGCGGGGTTAGACGTGGTGACGAAGCTTGGTGTAGGGGCGGGGTCAAATGTGGGGGCGGAGTTACGCGTGGTGAAGAAATACGGAGTGGGGGCGGAAGTGGGGGTTGGGTTATGCGTGGTGACGATATTTGGCGTGGGGGCTGGGTTACGCATGATGACACAAGTCGGCGTGAGGGCAGGGTTACGCGTGATGACAAAAGTCGGCATGGGGGCGGAGACGCCTGAGGCATTGTGGTCATGCAGGTTAGTGATGTCAGTGGGGGGCGGAGGTGGCTGCGGGGACGGCAGCCGAAGTGGCGGAAATGGTTGTGGCGACGAGAGAGCCGTTGTCATTCCCGGTAGCCGCGGGGGTCGCGAGTCCGTCGGCGATCTTCCTGGCGATCGTGGAAGCGGTTGTCTGTGCGGTGATCATTGGGGCGGTTGTTTGGGCGGCGATCGCGGAGGCTGCGATTCGGTGGGGGCGGAAGTTACGTCACGGTCGTCGTCGGCCGTTGGTGCCGCGGGCGCTGTAGCGGCCACATGTGTAATGGCGTTCGACAGGCCGATAGAAGATTCTGGAACAGTTGAGGAACCACGAGTGTGGGGGTAAGTACATGAAAGTTTTCGTACTTGCTGTCTTTATTTTTTGATATGGCTAGGAAGAACTGTTTGTTTAGTGCGTGGATTCTTCTGTAGATGAAGAACAGTAGAGGTCCTTTGCAGGTCTGTGAGATGGTTGTCCTGCGCTGGGGTAGGGCTGATTGCAGGGAATGTAGGTAGCGATGCATGGCTGCAAGGGTGGAGCGGAGGATCCGGAGGGAGGTCTGTTGCTGGAGGCTTCGGATTTGTTTTAGGTACAGGTTGTCCTGGTTGGGTCCAAATTTTGTTGGTTGGAATGTAGTCCGGAGTCCGTGTGGGATCAGTCGTTCTATAGGCAGGTGCTGAGAAAGGAAATGTGGCTGTGGTAGCGGGTCTGTTTGAGAACGTGGCTGAAGAGCTTCTGTGCAGAGGAGATGTGGTGGGGGTGCAGAGAGAGAGAGACTCACTGAAATCCTTGTAGAGGGAAGAAGAGAGCTTCTTCAAGGAAGGCATCCTTACAAGAGGATTCGCAGTAGCTTAACATCTTCGATTAAAAAGTGAGGTCTGCAGATGCTGGAGATCAGAGCTGAAAATGTGTTGCTGGTTAAAGCACAGCAGGTCAGGCAGCATCCAAGGAACAGGAAATTCGACGTTTCGGGTCAGAGCCCTTCATCAGGAATGAGGAGAGGGTGCCAGGCAGGCTAAGATAAAAGGTAGGGAGGAGGTACTTGGGGGAGGGGCGATGGAGATGTGATAGGTGGAAGGAGGTCAAGGTGAGGGTGATAGGCCGGAGTGGGGTGGGGGCGGAGAGGTCAGGAAGAGGATTGCAGGTTAGCAGGGTGGTGCTGAGTTCAAGGAAATCGACTGAGACAAGGTGGGGTGAGGGGAAATGAGGAAACTGGAGAAATCTGAGTTCATCCCTTGTGGGTGGAGGGTTCCCAGGCGGAAGATGAGGCGCTCTTCCTCCAACCGTCGTGTTGTTGAGTTAGCTAAACAGCACCTAAGAAAGACACACCTTAGAATGAAGCGGATGGCACATAAAAACTGAAATTTGGATGATGTATTAGTATTGTTACCAGGCGAAGGAGATATGTTGAAGTCAGGTTTAGTGGTCCTATCAAAGTGAGAAAAAGTGGGGGCAGATAAACTATCTGGTAAAGATGCCACATAGGAGAAAAACCTGTATCGCGAATATCAAGTGAATATGTTGAAGCTTATTATTATCGAGAGAAGTCACTTGTAAAAGAGGTGTTAATTACTTCCCAACTGAGTGAGGAATCAAATATAGATGATGTGGAGTTTTATGTGCCTTCAAATACGTTCATGTTGAAGCCTTTATGAAGTGGGTTAAGTTTAACCAATTGTCTTAGAAACAAAGAACACAGCTGGAAGATTCTTTTTAACAGCAATATGAGGACACATGAAGGAATACGTTGGGAGGACTTATGATATTGTTCATGATCCGGACGTAGGGAATGGTGTTCCGATACTATAACAGTCTGAATCTTTGCAAAGCCACACACATCCACAAGAACGTGGATGCGATGCTCAATGAAGATATCATTGAACGAAGTCAGAGCGAGTGGAGTTTGCCTATCTTGTTGTTTCCCAAGCCTGGCGGGACCCAATGATTTTGTGTGGACTATCGAAATGTCAACGCCATGACAAATTCGGACTCATACCCAAAACCCAGATTAGAGAACTGCATGGAGAAAGTTGGACAAGCCAATTATATAACTCAGTTGGACTTACTGCCTCGTTATTGTCAGGTCCATTTATCAAAGAAAGTAAAAGAAAGTTCTGCGTTTGCCATACCAAATGGGCAATATTAACACAAAGGAATGCCAAGACAAAAGCCAGGAAGGAATTTCCACGACCAACTTCGAAGAAAGTGGTATATCGATTTTTGTGATGAAGCAGATTCAACAGCACGTTTCTTCTAAACCTAAACAGTGTAGTGTCACCATTAACACATTTACTGAAGAAAAACACATCATTTCGCTGGACAGATCGTTGCCAGGAGGCACTTGACTACTTAAAAGCAATAATTAACCACAACGCCAGTTTTAGCGACACCAAGCGTTTTGAAACCCTTTGAAACTGCAATAAATTCTAGTGATATCAGAGTTGGAGCTGTACTGCTACAGGAACATGATGATGGAATTCAACTGCGAGTTGGTTACTTTTCAAAAAAACTCAATACCACCCAGAAAAAATACTTTGACATCGAAAAATAATTATTCAGTTTGGTACTGGCTTTACAACATGTAATGTTTATGTGATTAACAATGTGATGGAGACAAGTGTGTACACGATTCACAATCCTGTTATACTCTTGGAACATGAATATGAGGCTATTTCGTTTGAGTCTTACGCTACAGAGTTTTAATTTGCAAATCATACATGTTGTGGTTCATAGGAATGTGATAGCAGATGGATAAGATCGAACAGATACCAATGTCATATTAACTTCTAAACACGCGTGCACACTTTATATGTTTATGTGTGTATGTGTGTATATATATATATATATATAGATACATAACTATATATATATACATAGCTAGATGGATATAGATATACATACACACAAATACACACACATATATGTTAATATGAACTTAGATTAATGTTCTATGTATTTCATGATAATTGGGTTTAAAAATACGAGAAAAAATTATGGTTCTTCTCTTTCCATAAGGGGGACGTGTAATGAAGTTGAAGACATGTAATGTACCGTTAACATAAAATGAAAGCTTCAAGCACCTGACATGTGACTGAGTCGCAGGTAGAGTGCACTGGAGAATTGAAAGATGCAACCTTAATATGTAAACTTTGGCTGTAACCGAGATACCTCAACTGATTACACAGCGGTTCAAAGTTAACCAATCAGCTGACATTATGCATTGAGACACTAAACCCAAATTGATTTGAATTTTACATTTTTGACATCATTGAACGAATGACACGATCCAATTTTTGGGTTATAAAATGCATGCATTCTGGACAGTTAGGCTGAAAAAAGTAATACCTGCCATTTGAAGTGCGACTACTCAGCATACTCTCTGTCCTCTTTGCAACAGAACACCAAAGTGACCGAGAGAGATCTACAATCAATGGAAGGTCAACACCGGAGACGACAGATGCTGTCTGGTCTCTTTTAAAATTGAGTTTCTGTCAGTTTAATAAAGGATTTATTGGATCACTATGTTGTTATAGAGTTGGAGGAAGATAAAAAATCTTTAAGAAGAGTCAGACTTAGTATTGCAAATAGTTTATCTTTTAATGTTCACTTTCAGAGTTAAAAATGAACGTGATTCATTTTTTAAATAGTGGAATTTGGGTAGTTATTTATTATTCATTCTTAAATAGATTATGAGCCAATGTGAGCTTTTCCGTCTGCTTGGCTTAATGGGCAGAAAGTTTGACCACAGTGTCATAACATTGTTCAGAGTGAGAACACGGTGGACTCGGTTCATTGGCTTGAACAAATCGATAATAAGGAAGTGCTGTATTGAAAATTCCGGTGACAATTAACATGGTTAAGTCTCCCGGGCCAGACCAGACATACCCAAGGATGCACGAGATTGATGTGACTTTGGCTATGATATTTGCACCCTTACTTTCCATGCCGAGGTCAATGTTGTTCCTCGGTTTAGGAAAGTAAATAGGGAAATTTCTGGGAATTAAAGATCAATCAGTCTTACGTCTGTGGTAAGCAAGGTACTAGAAAGGAGAGAAAGGACTTATGATGGTTTGGAAAGAAAAATAGTTTGATTAAAGATAGCATGGCTTGGTGAGGGGCAGATGATGCCTAACAAGCCATATTAAATTTTTTGAGAATGTGAAGAGAAAAGTCGATGAAGATCGAGCAGCGGATGTGATGGATATGGATTTTAGAAAGGCACTCAGAGTCACAGAATCAGAGAGATACACAGCACAGGAATAGGCCCTTCACTCCAACTCGTCCATGCCGACGAAATATTGCAACCCAATCTAGTCCCACCTGCCAGCACCGGCCCATATCCCTCCAAACCCATCCTGTTCAAATACCCAGCCATTTGCCTTTAAAATGCTACAAAAGTACTAACCTCCGCCACTTCCTCTGGCAGCTCATTTCATAAACATACCACCCGCTGAATGAAAAAAAATTCTGTTGGCTCTCTTTGAGATCTTTCCCCTCTCAAACTAATCCTTTGTCGTCTGGTTCTGGACGCCCCCAACCCAGATAAAATACATTGTCTAGTTATCCTATCTGTGTCCCTCATGATTTCATAAAATTCTACACGATCACCTCTCCACCGCTGACATTCCAGGGAAAAAACCCTCTAGTCTATTGAACCTCTCCCTCTAGCCCAAATCCTCCAAAACTGCCAAGATCCTTTTAAACCTATCCTGAAATCTTTCAATTTCACAATATCATTCCGAAAGGAAGGAGACCAGAATTGCATGCAACATTCCAAAATTAGCCTAACCAATAGCCTGTACAGCCGCAAAGAGATCTCTGTACGCCTCTACTCCATACACTGTCCAATAAAGGAAAGCATACCAAACGTCTTCTTCACTCACCTATCTGCCTGTGGCTTCACTTTCAAGGAGTTATGAACCTGCACTCCAAGGTCGCTTTGTTCAGCAACATTCCCTCGATATTAAGTATATAATTTCTGCCAGGATTTGCTTTCCCAAAGTGAGGCAACTCCCATTTATCAACTTTAAACTCCATCTACCACTCCTCAGCCCATTGGTCCATCTGATCAAGATCCCGTTGTAATCTTAGGCATCTTTCTTCGCTGTTTACTGCACATCCAATTTTGGTGTCATCTGCAAACTTACTAACTATACGTCTTGTGCTGACGTCCAAATCATTTATATAAATGACGAAACGTCGTGGAGCCAGCACCAATCCTTGTGAGATTCCGCTGGTCATAGGCCTCCAGTCTGGAAAAACAACCCTCCAACACCACCCCTTGTCTGCTACGTTTCAGCTAGTTCTGTAACCAAACGGCTTGTTTTCTCTGTATTGCATGAGATCTAACCTTGCTAAGCAGTCTCCCATGGGAAACCTTGTCGGATGCTTTACTGAGGTCCATATCGATCACGTCTTCTGTTCTTCCCTCATCAATCCGCATTGTTACTTCTTTACAAAAAACTCAAGCAAGTTCGGTAGACATGCTTTCCCATGCACAAAACCAGGTTTGATCAGATTCGCCACGGTAAGCTCATTCAGAAATTTAGGTCGTAGGAGATATACGACATTTGGCTGTCTGAATACAGAATTTCCTGGCCAAAAGAAGACAGCCAGTGGTAGTGGATGGAAAGAATTCTACATGGAGGTTGTTGACGACAGGTGTGCCACTGGGATATTTACTTGGCCTTATTATTTTTGTAGTTTTCAGAAATGACTTGGATGAAGAAGTGGAAGGTTGGGTTCATAAGTCTGCCGATGACATAAAGATTGGTGCTGTTTTAAATCGTGTCGAGGGCTGTTGCAGGCAACAGCATGGCATTGACAGGATGCAGAACTGGGTTGAGAAGTGGCAGATGGAGTTTAACCTGGAGAAATGCGAAACAGCCCGTTTTGGAAGGCCACATTTGAATGCTGAATATACGGTTAAAAATAGGATTATTGGCAATGTGTAGGACCAGCGGGATCTTGAGGTCCATGCACATAGATCGCTAAATTTGGCCAGCCTAGTTGATAGGGTTGCTAAGAAGAGGCATTGTGTTTTGTCTTTCATTAACAGGGGATTGATTTTATGAGCCGCAAGGCTTTGATTCAACTCTATAAAACCGTGGTTGCACCATATTTGCAATATCGTGTCCACCTCTGATCCATTCATTATAGGAATGATGGAAGTGTTTTAGGGCGGTTTCACTGGAGCTTTACTACGATGCTGACTAGATGCGAGGGCGTGGCTTGTGACGAGCGTTTGCGTGAGATAGTGATTTTTCAAACTGGAGAAAGGAAGGGAGGTGACTTGATATCGGTGTAAAACAAAATGAGAAGAGTAGACAGACTACATCACCAGGTGCATTTCATGGGCAGAAGTAACTGCAACTAGGTTCCATAATTGTGTTTGATTTCAGGACGATATTGGGGAAATGTCACAGTTTTGGTTACACTACCGGCAGTGGTCGTAAAGTCAGAGACAGTAGAAGCATTTACTCGACTGCTGGACAAAAAAATGGACGGCAGGTAGTTGATGTGTGTTTCGATGAGTTTGCTTTTAGATTAAGATATATGCTGGGCACAACATCGTGTGCCGAATTACTGTACTGTGCTCTGATATTCTATTTTTTATGTTCTATTATTCTTTTATGTATCGCCCAGTGCAATGCCATCCTTATCGTACGGTGGATTCCAGATAATTGTGGGAGTTCAGAAACCAGGGCGAGGCTCATAATCTAATGTATACGCTGGACACAGATGAAGGGAAATTCTTCATTCTCCAAAGACCGTGAAACTGTGAAAATATTTGCCACAGGGCGAATTCGAAGCCATAACACTGACTACCTTTTGGACTGTTTGTCCCTGCTTCGAATTGGATCTGTTGGGGCATGCCTACGGTTGAAAACAGTATTGAATAGCGGAAGATGCTTCTCAGTTGACAGAAAATTTCTGCGAAAATTATTGGCTGTTGTTGGAGCTTGTTTACCTTCGTAACAAAATTAACTCTAAGCTTCGGACTTTTAATACAATGTAACTTTAATCAACTCAGCCAATGGAGAGAGGAACTGCATACATTGTTTCATTTACATAATTGTGCTTCGTTGCATTCTGGTCTGGAAAGCCAGAGGAAGTCCAGACATTTAATGACAAGGCTCTGAGGGGTGCGTGGCCTAACAGAGACATCGAGGGGGTGAATTCTACAAAACCCTTGAAAGCGATGTCACAGTTAAGCAGCGTGGTGAAGTTGGCGTTGGCCTTCATCTATCAGAGCATTGAGAAGGGAGTTTGGATGTCGTGTTGCTGTTTTAAGAAGCATTAGTATGGTTATATTCACTTCTGGTTACCGTACTATTGGAAGGATGCAATTAAGTTGGAAAGGGTGCAACAATGATTTGCAAAATATGCCTACTAGTTGAAGGTTTGATTTGTAAGTCGTGTCTGGATTGGCCAAGACTTCTTCTTTCCTTGACACTTAGCAGGCTTGTGGATTACCTTATAAACGTTTAGAAAGCTTTGCAGGAATGGATATGGTGAATAACAAAGGGAACTTTATAAAAAGTAGAGGATTACAAAACTAGAATGCGTAGGCTTTAGCTCAGAGGGGAAAGGTTTCAAACGGACCTGAGAGGTAACGTTTTTGAAATAGACTGTGGTGCTTATATCAAGGGAGCTGTCAACAGAATTAGTAGAGGCCTGTACATGTGCCAGATTTAAAACACATTTTGACAGTTGCATAGTTTCGAAGGATAAGTGCCAAATGCATGCAAATGGTACTAGTTTCGTTGAGGAAATCTGATCAATATGGTTGGAATAAGTTGGACTGATGAGTCTGTTTCCATTCTGTATGACTCTCGACAGGTAACTATCCCATATACACTGTCTTCGTAAAGACGGGAAATCACACGGCATTCGGATTAATCTGGAAATATTTTTGAAAAGTGCTTCACGACAGGAAGGTCGTTGTGGTAGGCTGTCTGCATATGAGTGGAATACAGTGGCATATCAGAGTGATCAGAACTGGGTTGTTATTATTTGCAACTCTCTTTAAGAACTCTGATGAGGATGGTGGAAAATAAGCAAGATTGCAGACGACAGAAATATTAGAAAGGTGAGAAGGGAGGTGTTTACACTGTCGGACGATGCAGATGAATCGGTCACATCACTGGTAGCTGGCGTTTTCCCCAAACAATCTTTCTAAGAAGTATAAAGTCAAGGGAGGACTCAATGGATGGACCAATACTAAGAAGCTTTGAGCGCGTTTGGGTCCACAGATCCCTGAATGTAGCAGGGAAAATTAATTGGCTAATCAAGAAGGCATACAGAACACTTGCCTCTTACAGTCGGTCTTCAATAATAAGAACAGAGTGGTTCCCTTGGGCTGGCAAATGACTTTGCCCAGACCAGAACGAGAGGACTGTTTGCGATTCTGGTGTCTGCACAACGGGAAGGATGTGATTGCACTCGGCAGGATGGGGGATGTCGGGTAGAGTGAATAGGGGAATCACCAGGGCGTTGTCGTTGGATGGATCTTTTCATCCATGAAGAGAGGCAGGAGAAGCTCAGGTTGTTTCTGGTTGGAAAAGGGATGGTTGAGGGGGAAACTGATGGAGGTGTACTCGATCACAAGGGACATGGAGAGGCATGAAGAAAAGTCAGCTGCTCCACTGAGTTGAAGTGTCAATAAGGGGGCATCAGTTGGAAGTGAAAGCAGGGGGTTGAGTGGGGATTCAGATTGAGTTTTCACACTGAGTGTGTTAGGATTCTGGAATGCACCGCCTTGGAGAATAGTTGAAGCAACCAAACTCTCAACAATGAAAATCTACTCAGATGAGCACTTCCAATGTCATAATGCTAAAGACTAATGTTGGAAAGTACGGTGGTTGCAGAAAAAACACTAACATATTGGATGGACAGAATGACTGACCTAAAGGGATGTTTTTCCAATGTCTGATTCTAGAATCTCGTGAACGGTGAGAGATGACAAGATTGTTTATTTTCTACTTGGAGACAACAAAATTCTTCTGTTCGAGCTGGAGACTGGAAGAGACCGGGGGTGTTAACGTTGAGGGGGAATTACGTTATGGGAAAGGTATTCAAAAACTCAATGAGCCACATCTGCGAAGGGACAGGGAGTGGTGAGGAGGCGGGCCGGCTGCGGAAGGACACAGAAATGCAGACGAACAGCAAAGATGTGGCTGATAGAATACAATGAGATAAAGTGTGAGGTTATGGAGCTTCATATAATGTATACAGGCATGATCTATTTTCTGAATGGGAAAAGGTTCAATAAAAGGTTCTCTTCTGCATTCACCCTCCCTCCAAGTACAATCACTTCCTTCCTGTATCGCAGACACCAGAATTGCAAACAGCTTCCAGTTGTGGTCTGAGTAATTTTTTTTTGTACGTCAAAGGGCGGAAGGGAAATGGCTGAGGACGACATTTAAATTTTATATCTAATGTTTAACCATAAACCACGGTACCTTTATGCATAACTATTTGTAATCTTTCTAATGGTCTGTATTTAATAGTCATACCGCTAATCAACCGATGGTTACATGAGTGACGATTGAATGCCTAACTGCAGCACCATGTGGAAAAATGTCACATGTCGTACTTTTCGAGAAGTAAAAGACCAGTGTGCGAAGAGACTGCCAAATTCTAACTCGTTTCAGGGAACTGTGCACATGATCTCCAATGTCGTCTGCTACATTAACCTTTATAAGTCATACCATTCACCATGTAAATCCAACTTAATTTGTGTTCAAAAATGCAAGACCTCGTACTTATTTATATTAAACTCATTTGCCATTTTCCGGCACACTTCACTAGCTGAAGAGGATCCTGCAGTAGTTTCTGATAAATTTCCTCACTGTCCACGGTGCCGCCTCTTTTTGGGACTTCTGTAAACTTCGGTCTGTGGACTAATTATCCCACTGATCGTTATGCAGGTCAAACAACCGAGTGCAAGTAATATATAGATCCAGCTTTCCTTGAAAGTTAAGGTCATCAAAGGTTCTAGGGAAAAGGCAGGGGTATGAGTTCGAAAAAGATATTGGCAATACTAGATACACAGGGATGTATAGAACATAAATAGAGCCTTTGGTCCAACTCATCAATGCCAATTAGGTATTCAAGCCCAATCTCGTCCCACCAGCTAGTAACCAGTTCATATCCCTCCAAAAAACTTCCTATTTGTATACCCACCCAGATGCCTTTTAAATGTTGCAATCGTACGAGCCTCCACCACTTTTCCTGACAGCCCATCCACACGGACACCACCCTCTGCATGAAAAAGATGTCTTTTAATTTTCTTCTTCATTTTCCCCTCTCACCATAAACCTATGTCTTCTAGTTATTGACTTCCCCCACCCCAGGGAAAAGACCTTGTATATTTACTCTATCAATACCCCCATGATTTGGTATACCTCTGAAAGATGAGCCCTCAGTCTCCAACACAACAGGGAAAACATCCCCAGCCTATCCAATGAACTGAACGGCTGACTTATGCTCTAATATCTTTTGGTATTGGCGAACATCGGCGAAGTGTCCATAAATCCTGCTCTGATTTGGCTGGCATCGTTGAATCAGAGTAGAAGCAGTCAGAACCAGTGTTAAAAGTCTTAAGGTGACACGACTCAAATCCAACATTACAAAAAGGGAATGAGAAATGTCTTGCCTCTGGAAAACGGGAACACTG
This sequence comes from Hemiscyllium ocellatum, assembly GCF_020745735.1. Taxonomy (NCBI): domain Eukaryota; kingdom Metazoa; phylum Chordata; class Chondrichthyes; order Orectolobiformes; family Hemiscylliidae; genus Hemiscyllium; species Hemiscyllium ocellatum. The sequence continues at coordinate 488,172 of NW_026867607.1, forward strand.
TAAAACAATTCAACTCCTTGAGCCTGTTCCAATCAATCAGTGGGATCATTGTTGATTATCCAACTAAGATAGGCTCTCTCTCTCCCCCTTGCGATCCCTTTGGAATTTGATCCACATCCTGATGTTGAACATACAATGACTTGGGCCCCGGCTCCACTCTCAAGCAGATAATTACATGAGCTCACACATACCTGTCCCTCTCCCCTGAAAGTAGAAATTCCCCTTCATTTCAGCTCGACAAAATCTTCTCAGTCTGTGACTCATCGAATCTGGTTTGATTCCAAGTCCTTTTGAATATACATCCTGTATTGTCCCATCTCGTCCTCTTCCAGTTTTATCAGTGAGCATAGATGCTCGACTTCCTAGTTTCTTCTTAACTTCCAGTGAATCTTGGTCTGAACTGAGACTGTCACTGCTGACTTCCCACAACTCCTGTCAATGCTTCCCTCGTCTAAATAGTTAATTCGTACTGTGAGTGGTGGAGTTCAGACATGTTTATCTGCACACTCCATTCGTCACTTGCTACCATTCAGAAAGAAAAAAAACGCTTAGACATACAAAGTTCGTCACATCTGGTAACCAGTCGATATCTCTGTTCGTGTAATTCCTCCAGTTCCATACATTTTAATTTGGCAGATTTACTTGGGACGTTTTAGAATTTCCTTCTTTAATTCCACGTATACCTCCATCACTGTTGCCTCCCACTAAGTACAGAAGCTCCATCCCCAACGAACGTCAGTAGACCTGTCGAATGCGATTTCTATCTCTGCTCCTGTTACTATCATGACATTGACTGACATTGTTCCCATATCCAGTCTAACTTCCCCATATATTCAATGCCTGGTCTTATATAGATTAAAACACTTTTTGCTTTCTTACCCAACGTATCTGCTGGCCCTGCTGCTTCAAAGGATCAGTCAATGCAATATTGTTCAATACAGAGAAAGACTGACAAATCAATCCAAACATGGCCAATTAGATAACTAGTTAAATAGCTGGCTGGGTGCATAAATAGTTAGACAGTCAGGTATATAAATAATAGTTATTTGGAGAGAGATACAGACATACTCATATACAGAAAGACAGATAGACACATAGACAGACGGATCGGCAAACAATATACAGGCAGGCAAGAAGACTGGTATTTAGATGAACTAATATTTGGGAGATGGATAGAAAGAAAGACAAACAGATATATAAACATAGATGGATGGATAGACAGACAGACAGATGAATAGACATGTAGACAGATAGATTGACGGATAATTCGATGACAGATATTTGGAGAGAGAGAGAAATATAGGTACACCGACGGACTGGTAGACAGAGAGACAAATAAATAGGTAGATTATATAGATAGATAGACAGGTAGATCGACAGGTAGATCGACAGATATATCGACAGATAGATAGATAGATAGATAGATACATACATAGATAGATAGATAGATAGACATATAGACAGACAGACAGACAGAAATGTGTTGACATAGATAGATAGACAAACATTTTATTGTTAGATATTTTGAGAGAGATGTGCAACAACAGACAGATAAATCGATAGATTAATAAATAGATAGACAAACAGATCGATATTTGGAGAGAGATTGAGATATAGAGAATTAGTTGGAGAGAGAGAGATAAACTGCAGAACTGATGAATAGGCATGCATGCAGATGGATAGATAGACAGCGGTATTGATGGACGCATGGGTAGATAGGCAGATCAATAAATACATATGTTCAGAGAGACAGATATTTAGGTTGACAGATATTTAAGTGCACAGATATTTGGGGAGAGAAATAGACTAATATTTAGGTTCAGACATTTGGAGAGATAAACAGATCAATGGTCAGATACATCAGACGTTTGGAAAGATTGGGAGGCATCTTTTATCTCAGAAAAAGAACCATAATCCACCAGAATCAGTGTCAAATCCACAACCATTTCCTTTTCTCCATTAACGACACTCATTGGCAGCAGGTCAAACCATACTTGGCAAAACTTCAGAAGGTCTTCCTCAGATTGACTCAGTTCCACACCCTCTTAATGTACCAAATCATAATCCAATACAGCCCTCTGAGTGGATATATCCACAACATATGGCCCCGAGCTGAATCCTTCTAAGAGAAACCATGTCTCGTCCATGCATGATCCAGTCCACAACCTTGTTCTAATTCATCCACGCCATCATGGTTATGACAGTGCATCAACAAGTATATTACAAGGGTATAACTCGGGGCATAAAATGATACACGTATACAGTAGTTTGACGTTCATTAGTTTATCCACCATTCAGTATTGATACCAGGAAGAAGTCAGTGCTTTCAGTGTTTCATTAATTTAGGTATTAGACTGAAGAGATACATGAATATATTGTTTCATCGCCCTCTGAACTTTGCCTGCATCACAGGGTAGACCCCGGTGTTTGTGCAGCAACTCTGAATTGGAGATTGAACCCTAATTCTTGGATGCATGCGGACACATACACCAAATAACCCAGATTCTCCATTCGCTCAAATGCCGAAGTCACTCTAAACACTGCCCACAACATCATGAAATCTGCAGTAATATCAAACAATAAAAACATGGATTTCCTTCAGGTCTTGGACTCTCCCGATTGCTGTGAGTACGGAGTTTCTTGCGGGCTCTGATACTCACTGAAATGTGTCTTACGCTGGAAGTATTGAATAACAAAATCAGGCAAGTGGAACACAAGGTGTGATAGTATTGTGAGAAACTTCAACTGCGGTCCATAACAGTAAATTTGCATCACTGTGTTCTATACCAGAAAACACAAGACTATTAGAGCATCCATAATTACTGTTATGCAAAATATTGAAGTTGTTTTTATTTAAGTAGCTCAGCACAGTCACTGTTCTTAATACTGAAGCCACTGCCTGTTCATTACAATATTTATTTTTCAGCATCTGGCAACAAAATACCACACATCGATCGAAGTGTATGTAACAGTGAACCAAGCTCAGCAGTCATGTGCTGCATAATGCAGGGCAGCGTGCATGATAGACACATCCACATCAATCTGGAAAAGAAAGTATTCTGAAAAAAATAATATGTCTCAATATCAGTCAAGGCTCACCACCACAGATCTGCCATTGCTATGGACATGCGTTACCGAGATACTGTGAATCCACACCTCCACTGGACAGTATCACAATCATTGCTGCATTAACTGATGAAAAAGAAACAGCGGTATCATAAGGATACATGAGGGGGCTATCCAATATGTTCATTATCCACTGCATCCACCAATGATGCACAGTTGTGACGGTTGTACGATTGTACAATGACGGTTGTACATTGCAGCCTCCTCTAAACTGTCATTCTCCATCTCCTCTGAGACATTTATAGCGTTTATCTGGTCATGCTTGGGCATGCGATTGAGCAAATATGTGACTTTTGCCATAGTGTGTATGTGATTTTGCAGGTGTGTGCTCAACTATCAGTTTTCTGTGCAAGAGGTGATGTGTGGGAAGAGAAAATTGGTCAGCGTCTGTTTGTATGTTCATGTGAGACACAGGGTGTGTGAGACAGAAATTGTTCATGTGTGTCAGCGATGTTTTGTGGGAAATAGTGAGTAAGAGCCTGTGTTACGTCCGATAAAGCAAGCATATGACTGAATATGCGTGTGAGGAAATGAGCAACAGACTGTGTGAGAGTTTAAGTTAGTGTACAGGATGCAAAGAGAATATTTGAGAAAATTTCTGTAAGAGTATTTGTGAACGAATGTGTGTTTGAGACAGAGATACTATTGCTACAAGATTATGTATGCATTCCTGTGTGGTTGACATGAGAACACCGCCTTGTGTTGCAACATTAATAGCTAGTCAGTATTATGTACAAACCGTGATAGTCAAGGAAAAAAATATGCAACCTGAGTAGTTTGCATGTTGTCCTTCTGCACTTGCCCCATGAGCCTATGTCAGTACCAGCAAAGTTAGCAGTACTCAGTTCATTCAATTTGTGTCCAGTACTCACTGTGTAGTAGGTGTAATGCAGACTGGACTAACATAAGCTTACAATTCTCTGTTTGCTTTAAAAATATTGAGAAGGAACGAATATCCCATCGACAAGTAAAGATGGACCAAATTGTATCTGTTGGTATCTGTTAGTGTTACTGGACGATCGATAAGCGCCTGGGAGTCTTGCTTCAATCTTTGTTGGTAGAGCAGCGTCTGCTGTGGCTGTGGAAGACAGCATGGGAGGGGCAGTCATTACTGGAGAGACTGCATTTGAAGGCACTGTTCTCCCGTGATGTCTTGGTGTATTTTTTTTGTTTTTATTCAGTGAGTGCGGTTTTTTTTTTCAGCAGCATGCCTCACCTTCTCTTTACCTGTTTTAATACCTCTATGTAATTCCAGCCTCCAGCAACAGCGATAACTTGAAATGTCCCCCTACCTCCCTAAGTTCATGATCACTGGCTTCATGTCTCTCTTGCAGGTGACTATAAAACAAAGATGTGTAATCCTTGTGCGATCATGCCAGAGGACAATTACTCGTACAACAGGTCCTTCGGGAATCTCCCGTCTCATAATCCATGGCTCAGCAAGCGGAGACACCGTTGTTGGAGCAAGGTGAAGAGGCTAGGCATCTGGGCGTGGGCGTGGATCTTACTGCTGGTGCCTCATCCATCCACATGATGTCCATGATGTGTGTCAGACTGCGAAGTTGGAAGGCGTTAAGTTCCCACTCTTGTCTGGTTCTGAAGCTCCAGGTCTCGTTGCTGTAAAACAAAGTACTGAAGACGCAGTCCTGTAGACCGAAGCATTGGCGTGCATCATTTGTTTTATTTTCTCCCAGACTCTTTCGTTCAACCAGACGAATGCTGAGGCTACTTGTCTGATTCATCAGTTGAGCTCGGCGTGGAGAGAAAGTCTGTTCGTGATGGTGGAGCCAATTTATTTAAACTCACAGATTACTTACAGATCGAAGTTGTTTTTGATAATGGCAGGGTTGTTCAATCCGGTGATGTAATACATTGGTCTTCTTCAGGCTGATGGTCAAGCCGAAGTCCTGGCAGGCTTTTGAGAAACTGTTCATGGAGTGTTACAGTTGTTGTCCCTGAGTGTGTTGCCAGTACCCTGTCGTCTGCAGGCAACATGACCTCATGAGTGTTTCAGGAACATTGGCTTTCGCACTCAACCAGGGCACACTGAACAGCCTTCCGTCTAACCTTTGGTGGAGGTAGGCACCATCAGTTGATGTGCCTAAAGGCGTGCTTCCACATGACAGCGAATAAGATATCGGACAGGTTGGGGGAAAGCACAACGCCCTGCTTCACACAACTGTGAATGTTGAAGGCCTCCGAGAAAGAGCCGTCAAACTGAATAAAATCCTTTATGTCTGTGAATGACTGAACGATCCTGAGGAGTCTCGGAAGACAGCAAATCCTGGCGTGGATTTTGAACAGAACGTCTCTCAACACAATGTCAAACGTCTTCATAGGTTCAATGAAGGCGATGTAGAGTATAGAATTTGCTTTTTGCATTTTTATTGTAGCTGAGGAAGGGAGAAGATTATATTTTTGGCCATGTTTTGAAGTCAATGCAGGCCCACGCGGGCAAAGACCTTTCCAAAAATGCTTAGGAAATACATTCCCCTCTAGTTTTTTTTTCCGGTTGCTTCTGCCTCCTTTGTTCTTATATAGTTGCAGTCTCTCATGTCTTGTGGCAATCCCCTGCCTTTCCAGCACTGGCGCAGAATTTCATGCAGGTGGTTTAGCAGGATGCCCTTTGCGCACTTGATGACCCCTCGTGGAATGCCGGCCATTCCTGGTGTTTTCACAGTCTGCAGGCCGTATTTTGCTTGACTCAACTTTTCGGCAGTCGGCGATGTATCTAATTCCTTTATGACAGACATGCTGTTTCTTCATTTCATGTTGTCTAGCTCTCTGTCGGTGATGCAGTTTTCTCTGGAATAGAGTTCACGGTTATGTTTCTGTCCATCTGCTTGCATTTGTCTTTGATGGTCTCGCCTGTAATTATTTTCAGTAGATCCGTCTTGCTTTCGGTTGAAGTGCTGGTTTTCCTGACCCCCCTTGTAGTCTTCACAGATGCTGCCAGTGTCAAATGATGACTGAACACTTTCGCGTCGTTGTATTCAGTGATCATTTGCTCAGCATCTGGCTGTTTACTTGTTATTGTGTCTTGCTGTTTGTAACACTTGCAATGTTGCCTGAGAAAGATTGCGTTTGTGCTCTAGTAGTGCAGCACACTGTGCTTCCACGATAGACATGAGCTTACTTGAGGTCTGTTTAAACCAGTTCTGTATCTTGCCGTATTTATTCCCGAATATCTTGAGTGAAATGCTGTGAATGGTGTGCCTGAAGCAGTCCAAAATCTGCTGAGCAGCTCCTTCTGGTGAGTCTGCAACAACGCATGTTCCAGTGACTTGCTGACCTTCACCGCATTGTCTGCGGGTAGGGTCTTACTGATATTGATATGCCGTCTGCCTGGAGACTTAGCACAGTGCATCTTCTTGTTTTGAATTCTGGTCTTGCAGCAAAACGGAGAGTGATCTATGTCGCAGTGGGCATTCTGAAAGGAACGAATCATGGACCCAGTTTAAGGAAACCGTTAACATAATCATTGGGCCTTGGTGGTTGAGGTGGGTTGGTAAGTGCTGTGACTAACAACTGGCAGGAAAATACATGAGAAATTGTTCTTTGTCACTGTCGATACCTGGGAAGGACTTTTGACTCTTCAGTCAAATAACACAGTGACAGCCGGAAGTCTGTGTTATAATGAACAACAAGCTGTATCCATGATATTGCTGTAGTTAAAATAGTGGTGGTAAACAGCTGGAATAATACTGGTACTGTTATGGGACAATACTTGCAATGAGCATATGAATTAATCTGGATGTTCCCAGAGATAACTGGGCTGCCATAAGTTGAGTAAATTCTGGTGCTCCTTGAGACATTGCTGGTTTGTAATATTACTACTTACTGAGCACAGTCAAAGGAACAAAAGAGCAAGTATCATGGCTATTGCTTCAGAACATATCAGACTGTTTTTGGCTGTCACCACATACAATCATACAAGGAAAAAGAGGCCCATTGAGTCAGCACCGCAAAATTTATACGCACAGGCCTTAAAAAGATGGTGAAATTTCCGGCCTTAACCACTTTCCTTGGCATTGCATTTCATACATTAAGCCACAGTCTCATTTTCAAACAGATTTCACAAATCATCTGTAAACCTCTTGCTTTTTACTTTAAAAACGTGTGCCTACTCATTATGCTCCTGCACACGTGTGTCAGGTTCCCTCCTCAAGCTTCCCTCCTGCAATATTTAGCCCCATTCAAAGTTTGAGTACATATTTGTCTTGTTATTTATGATGTACATCATCCTACATGTTTCAGTATTAAATTTCATCGGACATTGATCTGGCCATCTGAATCATCTGTTGATGTCCTCCTGTAACCTAACACTTTTCTTCTTAATGTGAGCACCAACGTTATCATTGTGTCATCCACAACACTCTTTATCTTGTCCCTGCCTCCAACTTCCACATTGTCACAACATCATCTATGAATATCACGAACAAACCTTGACTTCCTTCCCATTCTGCAGATGGTATTCAAATAGAAGTAATTGAGAATTCTTGTTTCTTACTCCTCTTACTTTGGTGAATTTCCAGAGTGATGTACTTCCAATCTTTTGTGTAGTCTTCACGGATGCTGCCAGTGCCAAATGATAACTGAACACTTTCGCATAGTTGTATTCAATGATCATTTGCACAACGTCTGGCTGTTTACTTGGTATTGCGTCTTGCTGTTCCTCACACTTGCAATGTTGCCTGAGTAAGGTTGCGTTTGTGCTCCAATAGTGCAGCACACTATGCTTCCACGATAGACGTGAGCTTACTTGAGGTCTGTTTAAACCAGTCCTGTATCTTGCCGTGTTTATTCCCGAAGATCTTGTGTGAAATGCTGTGAATAGTGTGCCTGAGAGAGTCCAAAATCTGCTGAGCATCTCCTTCTGGTAAGTCTGCAAGGAACGCATGCTCCAGTGAATTGCTGACCTTCACCGCATTGTCTGGGGATAGGGTCTTACTGATGTTGATGTGCCGTCTGCCTGGAGGCTTGACACAGTGCATCTTCTTGTGTCGAATTCTGATCTTGCAGCAAAACAGAGAGTGATCTATGTTGCAGTGGACATTCTGAAAGTAAGGAATCATTAGCACGATTCTCAGGTGGTGGTGTCTTGTGATTATCAGGTCTATCTGGTGTCAATATCAAGAGCAGAGAATTCACAAGACGATTTGTGCTGAGCTTTGGTCTATAAGTAATTGATGGCGGCACACAACTCATGGAGCATGCAAAGATAAAGCAATCGTTGCTCATTGTCGTTCATCCTGAAAACCCTACACCATCCCATGCAACTTGCGTCAAGACCTGTGGTCGCAGTCCACTATGGCGTTAAAGTCACCAAGTAGCAGCAACTGTTATGACATTAGATCCCTTGTGTTATCATTGAGAGCTGGTTTGGGGCATAGACAGACACAGACAAGATCGATCGCCCTGTTGGGCGCCAGGAGTCGAAGTGAGAAAATCTGGTCCATCTGGTTCTTGCTTGGGTCAGCAATGAGTTCTTTGTGGCAAAGCTGACACCATGCTCTCTGGTTTCATCAGAACTCTTCCTCTGACAGAAAGTATAGAATCTGTTGCACAGTGTTCTCCGTTCTGTGGGATGTTTCCCTTAAAGCATTGCGGTGGCCACTTGAAGTCGCAGCATTTCATTGCTAATCACTACTGTCTTGCATGCGTTGCTCATCTGCTGAATGTCATCTGATATAACAGTGGTCGTCTTCCAGATTTTGCAGAATCCTTGTCTCAGTGCTGGCTTATTTCTTTGTTTTCTTGCTGTGCTTGCTGTAGTGTAAACAGTTGCAGTTAGGGCTACTAGTCTCCCTAAGACCCACGTAGCCAGTGGAGCGGTAGAACTGCACATAATCAGCTGGGTGCTGCCAGCTTGAGGCGGGTAGTAAATGCCCAGTGAGGCGCGATGATATGTCCCTCCGTTGAAAGCGTCCCTGCTACCTTGTTCGAGCCCAAGAGAATGCAGGCTTATAAATGGGAGACTGCTGCTTTCCGAGTTGTCCGTCAAGGTGAAGTGATGCTTAAGGTGTTCTCTCCAGTGTGCAGGCCTAGTCACATTTGCATGGAGAATCAGCAGTTGCGCAGTAACTTTTGGAGTCACGATTTAGACCGTTTGGCTCTTAGGCTTGCATAGGCAAAGTGAGGACTGCTGATGCTGGACATGAGAGTCGAGAGTGAGATGCTGGAAAAGCACAGCAGGACAGGCAGCATCCGAGGAGCAGGAAAATCGACCTTTCGGGCAATAGCCCGTCATCTGCCCTTCATAGCCTTGCATGCCTTGACATCTCAAGTGCACATCGAAATAATTGTTCAAGTTATGAACGGCTCTCACTCTAACAACATTCCAAAGCGTGGGCTCCAGATTGCCACTACCCTTTGCTTGAAAAAAGGTATTTCCTTAAATTCCATCTGATTGTTCTTCACCTTGCCTTTAATGCACGTTCACAATCATTAATTCCTCTGTCAAAAGATAACGTTTCTCCTGTTTCCACGACTACTCCCTTCGTATCTTTATTTACATTTCAGTCACGTCCCCTCCCAATCTACCCTGTTCGAAATTAAATAGCACAAATCTGTGCAATATGTTTTTCAGTGTTAAACACTGTTGTCTCACAATGGCAGGGACCCAGGTTTATTGTCAGCTTGGGGTGAATGTGTTTGTGGAGTGTGCACGTTCTTTCTGTGTCTGCATGGGTTTCCTCCCATAGTCCAAAGTTGTGAAGTTAGGGTGATATAGCCATGCCAGTCGTGTCAGGAGATGTGTAAATGACGTGAAACCTGCATGGGAAATTCAAGGGTATGGGGTAGAGAAGTCACATTAGTCTGAGAGGTACTCTCTCCACGCAGTTTTTGGCTACTTGTAGGGCCGAATGGTCTGTTTCCACAATATTGCGTTTCTATGATCCTGTACGAGTAAATTTCTCCAGTCCGTGGAACATTTTGGTAAATTTTCTATTCATCCTCGCTGGCCATTCGTGTCCCTCCAATATTGAGGATTCCAGACATACACGCTATACACCAGCTGTGGCTTAATCAATGTTAAATACAGTTCCAGCATCACTTCCCTGCTCAAAAACGCGATGTCTCGACTAACAATGGCAAATATTCTGCGTGCCTTCTTTGCACTAGCTTTTCCATAATTTCATAATATATGCTAGACAACATTATTATCATGCCTGGCGATCTGACAATGTTGCACATTAATTCACGTTCCAATCATAATGGACATGCACTTTCTCAGAAATTTGCCAGTCTCGCTTATCTTTGAGGAACATTCGAATTGTGTGAGTCGTTGCATTCATTTATTTACTCATTAATTCACCTTATATTTACCATTATCCTAATGTCAGGCAATGTACCAGGACATGGCGGCCGAGTGGCATTATCGCCGGATGGCTCATCTGGAAGCCCGGTCACGTGGGCTCGAGTCTCCTGCTATGGCGATAGTGCAATGTGAATTCAGTAACATCTGCAAATAAGAGTTGAATGATGACAATGAATCCATTGACGAATGTTGGAAAAGCCCACCTTGTTCACTAATGTGCGTTAGGGAAGGAATCTGTCATTCTTGCCTCCATTTGACTTCAGACCCACAGTCCCTTCAACTGCCCTCTGGTAATGCGAAATGTGCTAATTCCAAATAATTGCTATGCATTTCATGCCATCACTTCCAAATTTGTACTTTACGTAAAGTTATGTGGTTACTCCGAATGTTATCATTATCATGCTGCAAGATGTGAACATCATCAGTCTCATCTAACCTTAAGTGACCAGAAAATCTTTGCTCCTCTAACTTGGAGCTCCATACATGACGATTACATTTTTAAAGTTTGTATTAAAGATTTCTTTGCTTCTAAGAGTAAATTTACTGACCCTTATGTAAATGTTGCTACACTGACACTTTTACTTCATAAGACAAAATAGATTCAATTAATATTCACAAGACTGCAAGTAGAACATTTTTGAACATTTTTGCCCTTTACCTTATCGTTTATCTTTGTCATTTCTCCCGTGATTCGTTCATTTCAGTTGTCTCGGTCATCATTGCCTGGCTCACTGTATAGGTTGTGATGCTGTCATTGTTTAACTTCTCGAAGTCAGGCTGGAATCTTTCAGTTGTTAACTGATGTCCCATTTATTGTTCAGTCACACCTTCTGACGAGATGGGGCCTACTCTCCAGTTAAAAGCAGGATGATAGCTCGGGTGACATTGGGGCCACTCAAGGGCAAATGATGAAACGTGCACTTGAAACAGAGGATATGGACGAATCATAATTGAGTTACTTTTGTGTCTGAATTCTCCGAGAAGAAGGACATAGTGGATACTGATATTAGTCTAGGACGTGTTGGCATGGCAGCTGGAGGTCAAAGAAGGAGTTGTGTGTTGAGTTGTAGAAGTTCTCAGGGCGCAGTGGATTCTAACCGATGTTTTGAGAGAGTCAAGAGACGAGATTTTTGGAATTATCATCAAGATTTTTCTCTCATGTGTCGTGACAGGAAATGTATTGGAGGCCTGGCGAGTAGCTAATGTTGTTACTCTGCATGAACTGCCCAACCTTGCATCATTGGTTGGGCAGTTCATGCAGAAATTCTTAGGGATAGGTACAATGTGCGTTAGGAATTGCATGACCTATTTTGGACAGTCAGCATTTCGTTGTGGAAGCAGTTAATATCTTGCTGACTTTATTGATTGCTCCATGATGGCAGAGCAGCCGGTGTTGTTTGCATAGTATTTCGTAGTGCATTCGACGAGATTTCGCCTGGCAGGCTCATCAAAAGATTACAATGCACGGGATCCACTATAACTTGAACATTTTGATTTAGAGTTGCCTTGCCAGTCAAAGACAAAGAATAGTGGTGCTCCTCTGACTGGAGGTTGTGACTATTGGTGTTCCGCATGGATCCATGCAGGGACCTCTGCTGTTTGTGATTTTTAAAAATGACTTGGATGAAAACATAGGTAGGTTGGTTTGCGCGTTTGCAGATAACACAGAAATCGGATGAGTTGTGGATTGTGTAGAATGTTTCCAATTGCTCATGAAATAAACCAGTTTCTGATATGAGCAGATAAATATGACATGAAATTTAATCAGGCTAATTGTGATGTTTTTTCTTTGGTACATCAAATATGGAGAAAAACTATGCAGTTCATGGAAGACCTGTGAACAGTATTGATGTTCAGAGAGATCTTGGGGTCCTGATCCATCACTCCCTGAAAGTGGTCACGTAAGTACACAGGATCGTAAAGAAGGGATATGTTATGCTTGTCATTATTGTTCAGTGTATTGAGTACAAGAATCAGGAAGAGATGCTGCATTTTAAAACTTTTGTTAGGTGGCACTTGCATTTTTGCATTTAAATATGGTCGGCACTATACAAGGAGAATATTGAGGCTTTGGAGAGGGTGCAGAAGAGGTTTGCGACGTTCCCTGGATTCGAACGTATTTACGATAAGGATAGTCTAGACAGGCTGAGAGTGTTTTCTTTTGGAGTGCCGAAAGGTATGGGGAGACCTCACAAACGTTTATAAAATTATGAGAGACTGAGGTCTAGTTAGTGGTCGGAATCTTTTTATTTCCGCAGAGATCAAATGCCTAATAAGAGCTGGAATGTGATACCGTCAGATGGGGAAATCGAAAGGAGATGTGATGGGCATTCCTTTTTACATTAAGAGTTGTAGGTTCCTAGAACGATCTCTCAAGGGTAATGATTGAGGTAGATATCTTCGGAAAGTTAAAGGTTGTTATGTGGGTCACCGTCAGGCCAAAAGGAGTAGATTAACGTTGTGACAACTCTCAAATCATGAGCCAAAAGTGCAATTGACTGGAGGATTACAGCAGTGATCAGTGTTTGGACCGTAGCTATAATATATACTAATGATTTAGATGAGAAAGTTAAATGCAATCTCTCCAAGTTTGCGGCCTGGGAAGGACTATGATGAGTGGGATGATTGAACAGATGTTTCCGTGTGACATGAAGAAACGTATTGAGTCGGCAAATGCACCAGTTTAATGCAAGTACCTGCGATGACGCAATTTTGGATGACGCAAACAGATTGTGAAAACATGGGGTGTCCTTTTTTCTACACTGGTTGTGTCAGGTCAGTGTTTCAAAGGTAAAGACTGCAAGTGGAATACTGCTCTTCATCCCATGAGGATGTGGATACATGAGCATGGACGTCTTGCTGCAATTATGCAGGGATTAGAGACACAACAATTAGAATAATGTGTGCAGAGTATGTCTCCTTTTGCGACGTTGCGCAGAGTATTTGTGGATTGGGAGGCAGGATGTTAGAGTTTACGCTTCTGAAATATTAGTAGTGGGGGCAGGGAAAGTGCATGTCTACATTAAAAGATGACATTTTTTCTTTCGACGCTTGGAAATGTAAAAATGAGTTCCTGTGAGCAGCACCATGACAGTTGCAGCTGCTCGACTTGAAACATGTGTATTGAAAACGCTGGACTGTTTACAGGAAAGGCAGTAGTTTTACCAAGACAACAGATATTTAAGTTTAGCCAATTATTTTAAAACATGCGCTAAGGATCAATTAAATTTAAAACTGTTTGTTTTGATAAGCAAGTATCTTTCCAATCGTAAAGAAAGTAATAGGTCATCGGGGTGTAAATGGAGAGATCTTTTGAAAATCGGTGGAAAACAAACTACCATCCAGAGAGATTAGCTCACTCAGATCTTAGAGTAACTATCATTTAACGAAAGGTGCAGTCGAACTCTTACTGAATGTTCCTGACCCTGGAATTCAGCGGGGACTTGGCGCTGCTGATGCAGTTAGTGGGCATCCCAGAAAGAAGATCAGTGGAGACAATGTCTAGTTTTGAAAAGGCACATCCCCGCTGTAAATTCAAGAGTGTCAATTCTATTGTTTTGTTGCATAAGTGGCGCTTGCATTTGTTAAAATAGCACTGCATGACCATTTCGTTATATTCAGGAACAGTTAAGAGTTACAGGGGAATTGTTTGGTTTGTTAGTGGTTATTTTCATTTTTTTCACTGTTGGTGTTCGACAAATGAATTCGTGCTTCTTGACTATGGAGTCAGTGAAAAGATTTCGTTTCATTTAACCACTCTTTCGTCGCAGACTGGGGGGGCGGGGGTTAGTGAGGGGTTGGTAATTATCGAGTTCATGCGTTTTTTGACAGAATATGAAGGGAAAATGAGTACTGCAGGTCGTAAAGATTGGAGTCAAGACTGTAGTGCTGGTAAAGCACAGCACATCAGGCAGCTTCCGAAAAGCAGGAAAATCGACATTTTGGGCAAAAGCCATTCATCTTGAAGCTTAGTTTTGGGGGTGGGGGTGGGGGGGCAGGAGGAGGGGGAAAGAGATTATTAAAAAGACGAAACTCTCTGGATATTTCAGTTTCAGTTACCAGAAAAGAACCGACATTTACTTTTTAAAAAACTGACTATCAGAATAATGTTTTGTTTTAACCACAGTATGAGTTCAGCGAAGATTTATCTTTATTCACTGGAATTCAGAAGGACTGGGGCAGGATTTCACAGAAACATTCTAAATTGGAACAAGACTGGACATGGTCAACGCTAGGATTTTCTCTCTGGCACTGCAATACAGAAACGAAAGGTTATGTCGATGGGCACTGATCGATTTATTTGGGGTGGTTACACAAACGACAGCGCCCAGTTGTTTATTGGTTTCAGCCCAGGCAATGATGTGAACTTAGTGGCGAGAAGTGGAATAGGAGATATTGTCCTGTGGTTTTAACGTAGGGTAGAGGAACCACAGCTGTTGCGGAGGGTGGGAGCAAAGGTCACGAGGTATTCTGGGTTTGGTTGCAGGGACGGGACTGGTTGCGGGGTGGAGACCTCAGGTGAATGTGTGACAGGTTAGTTCGTATGGGTGACAAATCGCATGGATATATTCGCCTATTTTTGAGAATTAAACGTGTAAAAATTTAATATTTAAAAATGCGGAAAGCGCTGCGTTGTGCTTTTAAATGATGGTGTTTTTCCTAAGCTTAGAGATAGAAAGAACATGTATATGCCTTTGCAGGTACACAGAAATTCTGAATTTAAACATTTATATCAAAACTGCTGTGTGGTCAGCATTCCATGCAGCAGCTTTGCTTTTGTTTCAAGGCAAGTTTGAATTTTGCCAATCGATTTAAATCAGGCCTTTAGACACCAAAAAACCTACTAAATTTAACTCTGATGTTTATCACAACATAAAACTAATCGGATTGTAAAAAAGCTGGGAGGTCGTCAAGGGTACAAAAGATGAGGGCATCAAGAAAATCGCACACCACTCACTGCCATTTGCCAGACATCAGATTATTCAGCTCTCTCTCTCTCTCTCTCTCTCTGTCGAGAGAGATGGAGAGAGAGAGAGAGAGAGAGAGAGAGAGAAATTAACTCTCACAGTCTTCTATGTATTATAGAAAGCACAATCTTAATAAGCAATCTACATCACATCAGTATCAACGTAGGAGACAGCATTTCGACAGAGGAAAGCGTACTTATTTCGGAGAGAGGGGACCGATGGAAGAATGCACAGATCTTTACAGAAGATTTGACCTGGCTGTCCTTTCAAGAGATTAAATTACAATGTGTTGTTACATAAATGGATTGTATTTATTCGAGCAGTATAATATTTAAATTCTTCAGGAATAATTAGTACGTAGAGGGGAGTTGTTCACTCTGTTAATAGTTTAGTTAATACGTTCAATGTTATAGTTAGGTAAATAAACTGTATCACGTCGATTGCAAAGTCATCGTCTTGAATTTATCATAACCACAAGACGCTGATGATAAAAAAGTGTTGCACATTTTCTTACCAGCCTTTTTAACAGATTATAACGCGAGGTGCTGCTAGCACAAAGGAAAAGGAACACTTACAGCCCAGGAACAGACGCTTCGACCCTCCAATCCTGAACTGATCCAAATCCACTGTCTAAACCTCTCCTCCAATTGTTAAGCATCCCTCTGCTCCCCACATACTCATGCGTCTATCCAGTCGTATCTTGAATGAAAATACCATGCCTGCTTTTACTTCCTCTTCTGGCAACGTGCTCCAGGCACCGACCACCCACTGTGTAAAGTACGTGTTGTGTGTCTCCCCCTTAAACTTTTCACCTCTCAACTTGAAATCGTACCCTGAGAAAAAGCTTATCTCTATGTACGCTATCGAAACCCTCATTGACATTTTTAGACCTCAATCAGATCCCCCCTCAATCTCCGTTTTTCTTTAGGAAAATAATTCTAACCTATTCAAACTGTCTTCATAGCTAGCACCTTCCATTCCTGACAAAATCCTCATAAACATTCTCTGCACCCTCTCCAACACGTCCACGTCTTTTTAGTAATCTGGCAAACAGAACAGTCCGCAGTATTCAAATTGTTACTAAAGTTAAAGTGTCTGCTGGACATGCGCATGAATAGCAGTGAGTTGAAGGGTGCATACGTTAAGTTACTATATTTTACATCAGGATTAAATCTCGGCACAACATCGTGGGCGTAAGGGCCTGTTCTGTGTTGTACGTTGCTATGTTCTCTGCTTTCAGTTTTAACTTGACCTGTCAGCTCTTACACTCAATAGCCTGTCAGATGGAGGTAAGCACACCATATGCCTTATTGACCATTCTATCCATGTTGCAGCCCCCTTCAGGGTACAATGGACCCGAACTCCAAGATCTCTCTGCTTATTACGTTTTCCCAAGACTGTTTCGTTCAACGTATATTTCGCATCAGAATTAGACTTGCCAAAATGCATCACCTCACATTTGACCGGCTTGAACTCCACCAGCCCCTTCTCCACCCAAATCTTCAATCGATACACACGCTCCTGTATTCTTTGACAATCCCTTATGCTTTCTGTTTCTCCACTAATCGTTGTGTCATCTGCAAACTTGCTGATCATACCAACAGTGTCCTCTGTCAGATCATTTATGTATATCACAAACAACCATGGCCCCAGCACTGATCCTTGTGGAACACGACTGGTCACCTTTCTCCTTTTCAAGAAACTCCCTTCTAAAATGACTCTCTGTCTGCAGTTGTTTAAACAGTTCTTTATTCACCGAGCTCGGATAAAGATAGCTAGAGTAACCTACCCAAACAAATTATGTTAACCTATTACTCTAAAATAGCCCTGCCTAATGCATCCATCCTCGACACCACTGAACACTATGGGCAATACAGCAGAGTCTATTCACCGAAGCAGCTTATCTTTAGATTTTCGGAAGAAACCCACGCAGACATGGGGAGAATGTGAAAAAAAATCGCGTAGAGAGTCACCTGAAGACTGGAATCGAACCGGGTTGGTGGTGCTGTGAGGCAGCAGTGTTAAGCACTGAACCACCGTGGTGCTGTCTAATCCCGATGCTTCCCTGCCCCGGGTGTCAGGAAATGAAAGACAGTGTGGAAGGAGATTTATACTGTGGCCAATCTCCTTATCCTGGGAGTGTTTGATTCGAGATGTTGTGGAGGAAGCTTTACTCTGTATCCAAGCCACTGTCCCTGGGAGTGTTTGATGGGGACAATGTAGAGAGAGCTTTACTCCGGGTCTAATACCATGCAGTCACTACCCTGGGAGTATTTGATGGGAGGACAGGTGTAAAGGAAAATTAACAGTTATCGTGATTCTGTAAAAGCTTGTTTGAAACAAATAAGTAAAGTTTTGATTTTGCAAGCATTTGGAGACAGACAGAAAAATAGCTTTTGAGTCGAGTCGGTTTAATTTTCCTGACAGTGGACTTGGAGCCACCGCAAGCTGAATTGGACTCGTCAATGACGTACCGGGTACGCGGTTTTTGGTTTACGAAAATCAAGGCATTGAGGCAGATGCGCCCAATGGGAGAAGGGACGTCCGGCGGTAAAAACAAATAAAACGGAAATGATAAAGGTACCGCAACAGAGAGACAGAGAGAGCCGAACACTTTTCCAGTAACGCTGAAAATGGACTCCAGCATGACCAAAAAAAAAATAAGAGGGTCCACCAAATGGCCAACCAAAAATGTAATACATGCTAAATAATTATGGCCAAGAATCTGTAAAGCAGTTAATATTCTGGATCAAGGTATGTGGTTTTCCAGAGGTAGGAAGTTTTAGTAAAACGCAGGTGGAAATACTGAGGTCATGGTTGGAGGAGAGAGAGAAGGAGAAACGGAAGGGAAAAAACAGATTCCGTAAACTGGAGTGCTGAAAACATGTGGAACGCTGAGGCTGACATCAGGGAAAGGAAATCTCAAATAAAAGATAGATCAAATACGCGTATAAACACCAGCGCACATGCAGGCGCATGTAGAAAACAGCCCAATGCAACTGTCCAGTGTCTTACGTCAGTTTCAGATCCTGACCTTGATGACTGCCCTCCCAAACCTACAGCATCCCTACCAGAACCGCTTGGCGAATGTTCCAAGTCAGCGGCTGCCGCCTGGGTTTCTGCTGATTCACTGGTGGCACTTCGTACCCACAACCTATTGGAGTGAGAAACCCAAAAGAAGGATGACCACTCCAAGGCAGAAAGGTATCCAGGACCTGTTCCCAATCGTTCCACGATGGACAATGAGTCACATGGCGAGAGTACTGGCGTACGGTCACTTAATTAGGTTGTTCTGCAAGCACAAGTGATTGAAGTTGCAGGTCCAGAAGGGTACCCCAGATTGGTCCACCGGCCATGGACCATGAGGAATTTGGCAAGTGCCTATAGGCAATTGCCTGACCAACGTGAGTTTGGAGGTAATAAGTTCACCGAAGAAGTGACAAAGTTCTGTACTGCGTTCCATCCCATATCGCATGAGATGAAACGTCTGCTGGGACTAAAGCTATCTGCCGATGTCAACAAGATCAGTTATAACTGGCCAACTGCAAACATCCATGCCACGGCAGCCAACCCGTAAGCGGAGCAGAACGGAGACATTAATCCTTTTGTTGAAGTGCTGGCATCTGCCAGTAGGGAGGCATTCGCGGAACGAATGCAACTGGCCGAAATTGAAATGTGTAAACAACAAGAATTTAAGACAGTGTTCCAGTATCGTACGCACCTCACTGAAGTCCATAACACCCATAGTGAACTGAGACCACCCGATGATAGAACAGCAGAGAAATCACGCCGTGTGAGTCACACCTGAGGAAAAGCTTCATCAATGGAATGAAGGACGAAATAGCGAAAAGGATAAACGACAGATATTTAACCTGCAACACGGGAAAGCTAAATTTGATGGAGCAACATGCAATACATGGTGAAAAATTGCTGAGCCAAGAGAAGGATATTAAAGCTAAAGGTGGAACAGCAGGCACATAAAGCTCAGCTAGCTATGATACAAATGGTCACGCAGTCGTTGGAAGGAGGTGCTGCAGGAAGAGAGAGAGGCAGAGGTGGATGTCGCGGAAGAGAAGGAGGTCGTGGAAGTGGTCACAGAAGAGGCGCCGGTAGAGATAGATCTGGCTGGTGCTTTGTTTGTGGAGCAATGGACCAGTGGGCGACATAGTGCCCACACAGACAGCCTCAATCGGTGCTGGAGGCTGGACAGCAGGGTGATTGACAGGGGAAGGCTGAGTTGGAGGTGGGCAGCCCGCAAGTTACAGTAAGCCTCTTTCCTTTATGATTGGCAACGAAGACTCATTTATGCTAATCTATTCCACTAACCTTACAGGTACTGAGACATGTCACACCTTTACTTTCAGCGCTGAGATTCCGAAGTGTGGACAGTATGCCCAATATCACAATGATGCACATAAGTCAATGCCAAGCTCGATGTTATATGTGGAAGGTACATCAGATACCTTTTTTGGAAAATACGGGGCAACATATTCATTCCTTAAATTAAGCCAGTTTAGACAATCGACACAAATAAAGATGAGTGAAAGATTCCTGAACACAAAGGGTGCATCAGGAATCGTGGTGCGGGAGAGATTTTCCGCATCCTTATTGTGCAAAACTAATAATAATGAAACTTTCCACTTCTCCTTCTTGAAATTGGAATTTTGTCCTTTAAATCTGATGTCTTTCGACCTCATAAGGAGCATGGTGTTGGACTTGGTCAGTTTTCCGAAAGGCTTGCAGGTAATTCAAAGTTAATATTTACCAGTGTAGTCTGTAAAATATGACCCCCGACCCCTGATGTATATCTATGAGAAGCTATTAGACCAGAGAGCAATAAGTTTAGTGAGTGATTCACTCACCCTGGAAGCAAACAACCACGTTAATCCTATTAACACCGATTTTCTTACCGGAGATATACTGCACTGCTCAGAACACATACACTGTGATGGCCCTAATGAATCATATGAGAAGGATTGGTTCAGGAGATTGGTTAGACCAGATCACTTGTTATTCTGCGATTGTTACTGGAGTGATCACAGTTGTGCAGTCAGTGTCAACTTATCGAAGGTATCTGCAACAGCAAGTAGACCTTATCTTTTTGATGTGGAAGACTCCGCTCCTCACGTGTCACTGGCAAAGGCGTCTGGTGACAGGTGGCAGAATTTGGGGAATTGGGAGTTAAGGGCACCAAGAACGAAAGATTGAGTCTTCTTGGACGATGTGGGTGTCTGGTTCAATGCCGATATGCAGACATATAAGAAGAAACTAAATTGGCTAACTTAGGCAGATAGGTCCTTCCAGGTAACCCCAGCTTGCCCTGAAAAGCCTAAGGGGATAGCCTGGTGTTTCCCTGAGATAGAAGTCTTAGACCCAAGATTAATAATGGCCCAATGTGAGTGGTTGGCAAAGGGCAAACATGCTATGGGGCTCAGACGGGTCTGTGTATGAGTAACGTCCTTGCAGAGCACAATGCCCGTTAAAACCCGAAGCCATAGGAGGAACTACTCGAGTCTTTGGATCCCGCCCAAAGGCTAGAGTGATAATCCCCTCTGTAAACTCACAGGTGAGAAACCCCCAATTTTCTGGTGAAGAGGGCAAACATTCCCGGTGACCCGGAGGAATGGAGGTTTGTTCAAGACCTGCAGGCCATTAATAGCGCTGTTCTCCCGCGCCCCCCTAAATGTTCCTAACCCCTTTACTATATTGGGTCAACTTCCACCGGACAGTAAATGGTTCTCTGTTGTGGATTTAGCAAAGGTCTTCTTTAATGTACTGGTGCACCCAGATAGTCAATCCTGGTTCGTGTTTTCATTCAAAGGGAAACCATATTCCTTCACGCGACTTTGTAAAGTTTACTGTGAGTCCCCCATCATCTATAATGAGGCTCTGCGCAGCAGTCTGGAGACTTTTGTTCTAACCCCTGAGTCAGCGCCTTTGCAGGATGCAGATAATTAGTTGATAGCGGCACTAACAAAGGAACAATGTGAGAATGATACCCTTGCCATCTAGCAAGGGAAGGGCACAAAGACAGAATCACAAAGCTTCAATTTGTACAACAACAGGTGAAGTTCTTAGGTCACTTAATATCCGAACAGGGGAAGGCTATTGGTCAAGACAGAGTTCAAGCAACCCAGCAAATTTGAAAACCTCACAAGAAGACACAATTACTAATCCTTTTGGGCATGTGCTCCTACTATAGAACGTATATTTTCTATGTCACAACCCTTGAGGGTTCCACAAGTGACATAGCCTATGGCAAAGGTTTGCAGAAACAGAGTCCAAAGCAGTGGATCCTAGAGGACGAGAGTGCCTTTGCTGAATTAAAAACGCGCTCCGAGCCACACATACGCTGGGGATACCGAATCCAAACAAGTCTGTTGTACAAAGAGTGGATGAGAAGCTTGCCTGCATGGCATCTGTGCTGTTGCAGGATCATGGGGGAAGATTGAGCCCGGTAACTTATTTTTCAGCTAAACTAGACCACGTAGCGGCAGGATTGCCGAAATGCCTGGACGGCGTGGCTGTAGATGAAAAAGCTGTTGTAGCGTCCAGGGATATATTTGGCTATGGTGAATTAACCCTTCTGGTCCGACATGCTGTTTCCTTACTGCTTTCCGAGCAAAGAACATCACACATTTCAGCAGCACTTTGTCTCAGATATAATACTGTGCTCTTGCAGATGCCAAACATCACAATAAAGTGATTTAACGGCTTTAACACTGCTGGCCTTCTCCCCACAGAAGGAGACGGAGACCCACATAATTGTGTCCCTATTAACTGATGAGATTTGCAGACCAGATTTGCAGGATTCGCCCCTTCAGAATGCAGATATGGAGATTTTTGTGGACGGCTCAGTATTCACGAGCAAGGAGACAGGCCTGAATTGTGTTGGGTATGCCGTTGTGACTGCCTAGGAGATAGTGAAAGCGGGATCACTCCCTTCTCAACTGTCAGCTGAAGGAGCGGAGTGATTGCCTTGACTGAGCCCTGTAAATTGGCTGAGGGAAAGATTGTGAATATTTCCACCGACAGCAGATATGCATTGGAGGTTGTACATGATTTTGGAAACACAGGGGCTTCTTGACTTCCACTGGAAAGCTCATCACACAACGTGGTCTGATTTCTGACTTTCTGTAAGCGGTCCTTCTGCCTAAATCAATCGGTGTGTGTAAGTGTGAAGCCCACACAAAAAAATAGTGATTTTATTTTTCAAGGCAATGACAGGGCAGATTCAGCAGCAAAAACAACAGCCCAGCAGCTAATAAATGAGCAGACTGACATTTGTATGACAAATTGGCAGACATACGGGAGCTACAGTTACAGGCCACACTGAAAGGAAAGCGTGAGTGGATGAAAGCAGCGTGCAATGTGAGGGAAGGTGTAGAGTGTGATCCCAATGATCAACCCTGTCTACCAGGATCATTTTTTCCGTTCTCTGCCAAACTGACACACGGTGAGGACCATGTGTCTAAAGGGGTGATGTACGACAGTATTTCAGCTTACTGTTGCACTAAGGGTTTTACTCCTACTCCCAGAAAAAAAAATGTGAGCGTTGTGTTATCTGTGCCACTAATAATGTGGGGAGGCGAATTCAGATGAGTCAGGCAGCACACCCCCAACCCCAAAAATGTTTTGAACATTTACAGGTGGGGTTTATCGAACTAACACCCAGTGAACGGAAAATGCATTTTCTGGTAATAGTTGATATGTTTTTCAAATGGATGGAAACGTTCCCCACGTCTAAACAGGATGCCAGTGTGCAATAGCCAAAGCTTTCCTAAGTGAGATAATTACGAGATGGGGCAACGCTGAAAGGCTTAGTCGCGACAATGGGACACCTTTTGTCAGTAATGCCTTAAACCAGATCAGTGATTACATGGGAATAAACATGAGACAACACTGTGCCTACCACCCAGCGAGTGGTGGGGCAGTGGAAAGAGAAAATGCTACCCTAAAAAATAAATTGACAAAATCTCGCGAGGAACTAGGAGTAACATGGACAAAGGCACTTCTCATTGTGCTAATGTATATGCGATTTAGGAGGAGAGGAAGAGCTAATCTTAACCCATTTGAGATTTTGTTTGGTAGACTGCCCAACACAGGAATTGGCCCCAAGACCTAAGGTAAGACAGATAACAGGCCATTGTGAGGATGAGATGTTTTCTTACTGTATAAAACTCTCTAAACTTTTCTCTCAAATGCAGAATCAAGTGAAAGCAGCGTTACCCCAAACGGGTTAACGGAAGGGAAGCTGCATGATCTGGAACCGGGAGACTGGATATTGGTGAAACAATTCAGCAGGAAAAATTAGAAGGCGAACATATGGCTTGGAACGTTTCAAGTGCTCCTTGCAACACAGACAGCAGTTACGATCGCAGAAAGAGCCACGTGGATACACGCCAGCCATTGCAAGCGTGTAGCCGGACCGGAGTAGACATGGGACAGCACTGGAACCAATTAAGTGTAAGTAGTGAACAGAATCCTCATACAAATATGGGGATGCCCCAGCTCAAACTTTTAGCAAGCGCCCTAGTAGACTATTCATAAGGACAGGGACATCTGTGATGCAGCCGCACAGCGTAATCTTCACTAAGGGAACTAAGGGGATCTTCACATTGCCGTTTAGAAACCAGGACGAGTATCAATGGGATAAAAAAAATATGAAGGCATACCGGTGACTGGCACTTAGAAGTAGCCACCACGGCCAAAGGAGGACCTGACACAGGAAATAGATATTCTTAAATCAAGGTCGGTGATGACAGAGAACGGGCGGTAATATACAAAACTCAGCAGAGCGATGAGGGAGTCTGGTGGTGTGGAATAGATAGAGCCTTCTCTGACATCTATAGAAAACAGGAGGACGAGAGAGAGAGAGATGGACACTGTAGGAGTGGGAGGTCGAGGACAAACTGAATTGTACTGAGGCCTGGTCGAAATGGGTGAACCAGAGTTGACAGCAAGGGCACCGAGTCTTAAACACAACTTCCCAGTTCGGCAAAAAGTCTCCTCCCCTTCACTGAGGATCAGACAATTCAGACAAGTCTGTCTCTCTCCAGCTCGGCTTCTTCAAATCAAAGACAAACACGAATGTGGTTCACTGTGCTTCTTATTGCTTTTTAATGAACAGTTTTATTTTTTACAAATTGAAGTCATCAAAACAATCAGTGGGATGATGCCTTTTCTCTTTGGTCCCTGAGTTGATAGAATCATAAAAATGTATCCCTGGAAACCTTTGTATGATAAGATTGGTAAAACCAGAACTACCCTTGGCCTGTTCCCATAGTGACATGCTGCTTCGTCGCTGAAGCATTGAACTGAAATGAAAATTCCCGCCCAGATTAATTAACGAGTGAATTTGATTGATTGATGAATTTGGGTACAGGGAAATTTCAGCACATTCTTCAGCTGCTATCTGAACTTAGTCTGGGTCACGACGTAAATCGCTGTGTTTGTACAACAACTGAGGAGCTGCAGCATGAAGCCCAATTTTTTCACAAAATAATCTAGATACACAGGGGAATGCACAATATACCGCATCCGGAACCAGATAGAATAAACCATTATCACAGACCATAACAGGAAGAAATTGAACGAGATCACAAAGAGTAAGACAATGGATTTCTTTCGATTTCTCATTTCTGTGTCAGATTGAGCGTCCCCTTTGGTGTGAGCACGGAGTCTCCTGCGGGCTCTGCTGTTCACTAAGATGTGTCTGACGGTGAAAACATTGAGCAGCAAAATCAGGAGAAATGGGACACATGGGGTGAGAATGTGATGGAGGAACTCGATTGTGATCCAGACACGGGAGTAACGAACATCGTTTGTTACTGCACAAAACCAGGGTTGGTTCGCCAGTGCATAAAGACCTGTGAGCATAAAATACCAGAAAATGTTTTATAAACAGCTCAGCACCGTCACTGTTCCCAGAATCACAGCTGCTGTCTTCACACTGCAATATTTATCTTTCCACTTTTGGCAACAAATGGCCACAAATCGATCAAAGGTGAAAGCGACAGTAAACCACACAGTACAGTCAGTGGCTGCATAGAGCAGGCTACTGTGGATATTACACACGGGGATGTACACAAGGAAATAGAACTGTGCCGGATACAATATGGGAATGTGTCTCATTATCAGGTCGAGGATAATGACGAGTAGATCGGCCACTGCCATGCCTCCCAGGTAACTTCGGACAGATGGAGACAATCCACAATCTTTATAAAACAGGACGTAGATCGTCACTACGTTTGCTGTGCGGAAGGAAAACAAACAGATTATAGTTCAGGCTGAAGGAAATGTAACCAGTTTGATTGAGGACAGAGTGACGTTTTCAAACGTGTCACCGTATTCGGAAACTTATTGACGACATTAGAGTGCAGGAAAAAACGGAGAGTTCTGATTTACTGACAACAATGTGACATAAAAGACAAGAAATCCTCCTCCAAACACAAACGGACGCATTTCCATCAGAGCAGATGTTCCGAGGACATTCTATCACTCGAGAGCAGTTGCTGGTCACTTGTTTACAGTTCCTAATACTGATGGTGAAAACGCTGTTGCCCTGACTGATTCGCTACCAGTTCTTTGAAGACAAACGGAGTTTTAACATTTCTATCCTTTTGTCTAATTTTTTTGTTAGTCCTCGTCCGTGAAGAAAGGTAAAGCAATGGAAAACGTTTTCTCCTCATTTACTGGCTGAGGGTACATCGAACCAGTGCTTAGTTTCCCCTGAAAAGGGATCTCTTCCCTAGGAATGTTATTTTATTTTTCAATTCACTGAGGTTCGGCTGTTCACAAATAATGTTCGTTCTAACATTTTCCCGGCAATGTCAGATGTAGCATTTTCAATGGAAAGTAGTTTATGGAATGTTCTGGAGAATGTGGCATATCGAATGTTCTGGAGAATGATGGGTACAGCATACTCTGATGAATGTCAGTTACAGGACACTCCGGAGAAAGGCGACTACAGAATGTTCTGAAGAATGTCAGTTCTAGCAGGGAAGTTACAGGGAATGTCGGTCCTCAATATTCCGGGTAATGTTGCATATTGAAAATTCTTGTGAATGTTGGATATGGAAAGCTCCGGAGAATGTCAGGTGTGGAATGTTCCAGAGAATGTCTGCTCCAGATTGTTCTGGGGAATATCGGGTTCGGAATTTTAGGACGAATAATGGGTATAGAATATTTTGTTGAATGTCGGGTGTAGATTGCTCCGGAGAATGTCGGGTGCAGAATGCTCCCGAGAATGTCGGGTATGGAATACTCGACAGAATGTCAGGTAGAGATATTCTGATGAATGGTAGTTTTAGAAAGTTCCTGGGAATATCGGGTAAAGAATGCTCCTGGTAAAGTCGGGTATGGAATGTTCTGGGGAATGTCGGGTGCAGAATTTTCCAGAGAATACTGGGTATAGAATACTCTGTAGATTGTCGCGAAAATAATGTTCTAAGGTATAATGGTATAGAACGTTCAGGGGAATGTCAGTATTACAATTTTCCTGAGAATGTCTTGAGTATAATGATCCAGAGAGTGTCGGTATCGAATCATAAAGACCCATCTCACACCCGCCCTTATGCTTATTACGTTTGGTGAGATCCACCAGCCTCACTGTGTGAATCTTTCTCCGAAATCTACTCAACTTGCTCTTTGCAGAACAAAAATGAAAAGTTTGAGCAATATTTCGACCGTTTGATAAAGATCATTTTTAACAGTCATAAAGATGTCTCCTTTACTGCGAGACCTCTGTTACCCTTCCTCTCAGTTTTGATTAGCAGTCTGAACTGTAAAAGGTTCTGAATATTCAGTTCCCAACATGGGTCCACCTGTAACTATATGTCATTAATGTCACTAAATCATATTCATTTACTTCAATGTATGAAGTGAGTTCCGTTATCTGTTTTGAGAAGAGAACGCGCATTCTGAGAGAATGCCTCTCGTTCCGCTTTTAAGGTACTTTCCCTGCTCTATTGCTATCTTAATTCCACATATTCACCAGTCAGACAATAGTCTAACATCATGGCACTCATAGAGTCAGTTCAGATGCATAATATATCGTAAGGCCCCTCACCCTCCCTGAATATATCATTTCCCAACAGCAGTACAGACTCACCAGTGCTAGGGGCAACGTGGTAGATAATCAGGAAAGGGGTTACCACGCAATTCCCCAACAGTGAGTCCTGAACGGAAGCAATGTCATGGTAGCAGCTCAAAATTGGTCAAGGAAATCGCCTGATGCTATGCCTCTATTGTCCTCCAGCGAACTCTCGGCCATAACAAGGTTCCCTCGATGTTTAAAACAAATTGGAAGAATCACAGAGAGTGACATTGACACTGAACGTACTCTGGATGCGGTAATTCAATGTCCATCACCAAGAGTGACGCCATAGGTCCACTATGAGCGAAGCAGTGTGAGGTCTCAAAAAACAATCATCCAGCCTGTGGGAAATGATGGGTGAACTCACAAGAAGCATAAATGTTCACCAATCTACTCATAACAGATATATCTGACCATAACAAAACTTGTCGGAACACACAGCAAGCAATGTGCAGATGTAAATTCTCAGAAACAACCAATTTCTTTATGTTGCACTACTTCTCCGAAGTCGGACATGTTTCTTTAGAACCGAGCAAATTTAAATTAGGCATCCATGAGGCACTGTGGGCGATCAGCATCTGCGCCATAAATGGCCTTCCCTACATTACAAAGTCAGAAGTGGGTTGTTTACTGATGTTTCAAAAATGTTCAACGCCATTCTCATTTATTCCTCCACTGAAAGAGGCTGTTCAAACCATCAAGATATCTAAACAGGAACAGAATGAGGCCAGTCAAGCCTGTTACTCAGCAATTGGAGCAGATCTTTTAATCTCTCATATATATCACATAAGGACTGCAATGGAATATTCAGCCTTTCAAAGATGCTAGCGCGGAGAAGGGGACGGATTCGTTTTTGTGCCGAAAGCAGGAATAACTTTGGGAGAAGTTATTCTTTGACAGTTGAACAGAATTTAACGACTGTAGTGAGCCATTTATTAGTGCTTGGGCCTCAACATTTCGCAACAAATTCCAACATTTCGGAGAAATGGAGCGAATTTATTCGAACTAAAACGGGTAGAAAATGAAGTTACCAGGAGGAAGTAGAGAATTTGCAAATGTATAATCAATGGGCAACAGTTTGACAACTGGAATACAGCGTGGGTAAGCGGGAACCAGTGAGTAATTCAGGAAGAATATGACACTTCATATTAAATAAATGGAAAGTGATTACAGGAGGTCGAGATAATCTTTTACTGGAGGTTTCACTCTGATCATTTCAGATATTGTAATTGTTGCTCCATCTCCTGATGCTCTGTTCCCTAATGTTCTCAGTGTACCCATTGGTTGGAGTATGCACGGAATATTTTAATGTGGCTGGGGAGTGGACAGAGAATGTACCATTTCAAATGTGCACGGAGAGAACTTTTCTTTTTCAAAGAGGCAATTGCTTCCTTCTGTGAGGATGCCCAAACGCAAAAGAATGGCTTACTGCTTCTGAATGAAGAGACGATTGCTGCTGCCTGAATGCAAGATTAATGAGGTGTGAGTTTGGCGCTTCCACGCCAGTGCATTGATCTATAAACCTGGGTGAGATATCTGTCCAGCATCAGGAGCTGTGCAGACGACTACAGTGCATTGACCGATAAACAGAGACTTGATACCTGCCCAGCACAGGGAGCTATACTGAACAAAGTAGTCAACTGTATCGAGGCTACTGTGAGTTTACCACTATGGAAGATGTTGAGATGAACTTTAGTCGAGATGAGAGTAGTGCTGGGAAATCACAGCATGTCAGGCAGCATCCGAGGACTAGAAAAATCGACGTTTCGGGCAAAAGTCCTTCATCAGGAATAGAAGCAGGGTGTCTGCAGAGGGGAGAGATAAATTGGTGGTCGTGGGGGTGGGGCGAAAGTAACATATAGTACAATGGATGAATGGGGTGGGAATGGAGGTGTTAGGTCAGAGAGGATAGTGGGGGAAGGTAGCAAAGAGTTTAATAGTTGACTGGAGTGGGGATGAAGGTGATAGGTCAGAGAGGAGGGTGGAGTGGATCGGTGGAAATGAAGATAGGAAGGTAGGATAGGTCATGCGGACAGTGCTGAACTGAAAGGCTGGAGGTGGGGTATGGTGGGGGGAAGGGGAAATGTGAAAATTGGTGAACACCCCTACTGACCCCATCCCCACCCCATTCACCTATTGTACACTTTGCTACCTTACCCCACCCTCCTCACTTACCTGTCACCTTCATTCTTACACCCATACACCTATCATAATCTATCCTTCTTTCTCCGCAAACCCACTCCCCTCTCATTTATCTCTCCACTTTGCAGGCACCCTGCCTCTATTCCTGATGAAAGTCCTTTGCCCGAAACGTTTATTTTCCTGCTCCTTGAATGCTGCCTGACCTGCTCTGCTTTTCCAGCACCACTATAATCAAGACTCTGGTTTCCAGCATTTGCAGTCCTTTTTTATACCTGAGGTGAAAGTTAGTTTACTTCCTCTAAGTTTCACTGCTTTTGGATGTTCATTTCCAAATTATAGCGAGAATGGATTGTAAAGTTCTGAAACAAACTCAGTATTAGAAATAGGCATGCCCATCTCCTTCTGATGATTTTTCAGGAATATCATGGAAAGGAATCGGATAAAACTGCTCTGAGTCACCAGAGTCATTCCTTGTAGAAGAAAACCGCCCGGAAACGTCCGAGAAATGGCGACAGAGCCTGGATTTCCCATCTGGTATCCCTCTGTTCCACTTGCTCTGTTTTTTGTTTCGCTTCTTTCCCTATTTTTTGGAGTGCTATTTTCCCTAAACTTTGAACTTTTAAAATTATTCGGAGGGAATTGAAGGAGATGAGTCGCAGACAAGAGGCTGGCATTGGAGGCGAGTACTCGAGGTGAGTCCCAACCCAGTGGCTGGTAAGGTTTGGCGAATCCTAGAGGTTAATTCCAAACTGAAAGCTGTCGCTGAATTGAAAGCCTGGGGTCATGAAGTAGCTGCGGTCTGGAGTCTTGGTCCGCGTTGGTCTGAAGATCGGGCCCGGTGCAGTCTCGATGCTGACCATGGTGTACCCTCGAGACCCGGTTTGGTGTGGTCTGGAGACTCGGATTGGTGCGGTCTGGTGACGTAGCCCACTGTGATTTGGAAGCCAGCTGAAAGCGGTTTGGATCATTCAGTTCTATCCTGTCGGGAGACAGCCACTGCGTTCTGTAGTCTCCGGCTGGAGCAGTCTGAAGACTCAGTGTCAGTGCAGGCTGGGGCGTAAGAACTTCAAATATAATCCATTATCATATTCTCTTTTATTCTGAGTCAGGACTTCCATTTAGTATTCTTTCAAAATTTTTAAACGAATATTTAAACATTTTTAGCTCTGTATTTTGTAGCTGGGATGTTGTCATTAGTGAGGAAATTGCAATTTTTTCACTCACCCATTAGAGTGCACGTTACTCTGAAGATAGTTCAGTTCAAATGTGACACTCAATGTCCTTGATGGCGTTTTCAAACAACGCTGACCCTTGTGTAGTGGGGTCGGGCACCACTTCAGGCACAAGAATAAGAGACAGGTGGTGATCGAGTAAGCACGTGAAGGGGGACATTATGATCACCATTTCAATAGATACAGTCCCAAGACAAAAGAAAGTCAATTGCTCAGAGATGCAGATGCAGAGATACACGCAATAATACACTGAAGCATACACAAAAAAACAAGACAAATTCAGATACACGCACACATGCACACATGCATAAAAACACAGATACATGCAGACATTCGGACACTCACAGCCTGCCTTGCCATTCATCTCAGCTTGACCTCAAAGTTATTTTGCCCTGGGAAATAATGCAGCTTACGTGAGTGAGCTCTTTGAGTGAGGACACTTTGGGTGTCGTGACTGTAATTCCATTGGGTTCTGGGAAGCTGTGAAAGAAATTGAGGGGTCATTTCTGGGATGTTTGGATCATTCCTCAGAAGGGTCACTGAAGACGAAACGTTACCTCTGATATCTCTGCACCGATCCTACTGAGATTATCCAGCAACTTCCTTTTTTTTTTGGTTTCTCATTAACAGTATCTGCAGTTCTTTCAATGATTTTTTAAATTACTGAAAGCCACGGCTGTGGTGCTGGAGGACCAGAAGGCAGGCAATTTTGTAATGTTATTTTTCAACCGGTTGCAAAGAAACGCAGGGGTTTACAGAGTGACTTCAATCATAGGTGAGTGTTAGAGGAGACTTCGAGCAACAGGATTTGCTTGAATCTGGAATAAAAACAAGAAATCATTGAGATAGCCAACATGGCTGTGTGCATGTGAGATTGTGTCGCATAAACTTGATTGAAGATTTTCAGGAGGTGATTAAGAATATAGATGAATGCAAGGCAGCATACATTGCCAACGTGGCCATTAGTGATAACCAAAAATTCTGCATGGTAAACTGGTTAGTAAAGTTAGATCACAGGAGATTGGAGAGACCTAGTCTTTTACATAAAAGATTGGCTTACAGCGGGTGGTGGGAGAGATTTTTTGTTCCAATTGGAAGTATGTGGCCGTGGGTATCCCACAAGGTCCAGTGATGCGCATAACGTTGTTAATTATTTTTAATAAATGGTTTGGATGAAATATATACTGTCATAGAGATGTACAGTATGGAAACAGAGCCTTCGGTCCAACCCGTCCATGCTGACCAGATATCCCAAACCAATTTAGTTCCGTCTGCCAGCACACTGTCAATATTCCTCCAAACACTTCCTATTCATATACCCATCCAAATAGCTCATAAATGTTGCAATTGTACCAGCCTCTACCATTTCATCTGACAACTCATTTCATACACGTACCACTCTCTGCGTGAAAAAAGTTGTCCTGTAGGTTTCTTTTATATCTTTCACCTCTCAGCCTCAACCTATGCCCTCGAATTCTCTATTCCACGGTCCCAGGGAAAATACTTTGCATA
The DNA here is from genome assembly GCF_020745735.1 of Hemiscyllium ocellatum. Classification (NCBI taxonomy): domain Eukaryota; kingdom Metazoa; phylum Chordata; class Chondrichthyes; order Orectolobiformes; family Hemiscylliidae; genus Hemiscyllium; species Hemiscyllium ocellatum. The sequence continues at coordinate 520,569 of NW_026867607.1, forward strand.
TTTTCCCTATCCATGCTTCTCATAATTTGGTAAACTTCTATATGATCACCCCTCATGCTCCGACGTTTGAGGGAAAATAGCCCCAGCCTTTTCAGCCTCTCCCTATAGCTCAAATCCTCCACCCCTGGCAGCATCGTTGTAAATGTTTTCTGAACCCTTTCAAATTACACAACATCTTTCCTTTAGGTAGGAGACCAGGATTGGACGCAATATTCCAACAGTGGCCTAACCAGTGCCCTGTACAGCCACAACATGACTTCCAAATCCTGTACTCAATACTCAGGGCCAGGGATGCAGATACATCGTTCCTTGAAAGCTGTTTTACTGTTAGACAGGATGGACAGAGGCGTCAGGCATGGTTGTGTTCTTCTGTCAGAATAACTTCGAAAATGAGGACTGCAGATGCTGGAGATCAGTATCGAAAAATGTGGTCATTTATGGGTCTATGACGGGTGCGGACGAACTTGACAGGTTCTGAACCGTTTGTAACTAAGACGAAAGAGAACCCATTAACCTTACCGTACTTGACTGCTTAGCAGAAGGAACATGTGCTTGAGAGGGTGAAATGACCCCAAGACCAACGGATGAAATGGAAGCTCTGCATTCCTTCTAAATCATGTCATAAATGGTGGTAGACTATTGAAAAGTATATCACTCCCACTGCAGGGGAGGGCTGTTAAAATATCCCCATCCTCAATAATAGAACAGCCCTGCACTTACGTGTAAAAGACAAGGATGCAGTATTCGAACGTTCCTTAGCCAAAAGTGTTGGGTGGATGTTCCAATTACAGTCATCGCGATGTTCACAGGATCGCAGATGTCAGTTGTCAAATAATTCTATTCACTGCGTGATATGAAGAAACATCTGAACAGACAGTAACAACAAAAGCAATTGTCTCTGAAATCATTCCTGCAACAGGAATGAAGACGTGTGCCGCACAGCAAGCTATGCTCCCTGTGCAATTTATTTCATTCCAGCTCCAACTCTGGCATCTACCTGTCTATGTTGAAGAGAGCTCAACTATGTTCCTCGCCATAACAGGAGAATAATTATGATATGACCAATTAGCCACCATCAGTCCCATCACGGCAATGAATTTGGCATAAGTTCTTTTTGACAGACTTGTCAAGTAGCACAGTAATGACCTGCGCATTTCGGTTTCCAATCTGTTCCCATTTGGAGATGGTGCTGTTGTGGAATTGTCACATGATGACTTAGCCAGACAAGATTAATGTTCTGAAGTGGGTAGATGTTCAAAATAATTTTTAAAATATCAAGAAATAAAATCTGTTTTCAATTATTGTGACATTGAAGGCAATGTCGATTGTAAACGGCAATTTGCTTCGCAAATATACTTTTAGCGAGCAAACCACCCACGTTGTCCATGTTTTGTCTAAAATTGACTCAAGACAAACAGTCATGTATTAAACTCTTCTACGGTCTCTGAAACAGCGAAGGAAGACACTCCATTGTAGCGAACTGCTCTGAAGTCTTACAGGATAAACGCGGACATAACATCCGACCCCAGACTCGATATCAGAAGAGGGAACGGGAAACACAGTCTTATCGAACCTGAAGAGGCCTTGTTCCGATCGTCTCAGGGCTTGTGACATCATACAGAAAGCTTTCTCACAGACTGCAATAAACTTCGGAACAGGACTAGGCCATGCAAGACATTGAGCTTCCTCCCTTCTCAAAGACAGAAATTTAGAGACATTGAACATAGGAGCATGAGGAGTGCCTTCTGCCCTCCGAGGCGGCTCCATCACTCTACACGATGGTGGCTGATCTTTAAGCTAAATCACCTAATCCTGGTTCCTCCCCATATCCTTTGATCCTATTATATCGAATTGCTGTACTTAGCCGCCTCTAAAATACAGTGAATGCTTTGGCATTATGTTCTTCCTCAAATAAGAAATATCACGTGCTCCTCACTCTTTATGTGAAGAAATAGTTCCTCATCTGTCTCTGAAACCGTCCAATCGAACTTCAGACTGCAAGCTCTGTTTCTGGACACGCCAACTATCGGGCACATTCTCGCCTAAATTTACCATATCTCGTCTGGTTAGAATGTCTCCACGAGATCTACCCTCACTCACCTGATTTGAATAAAAAATGAGGTCTGCAGATGCTGGAGATCACAGCTGCAAATGTGTTGCTGGTCAAAGCACAGCAGGTTAGGCAGCATCTCAGGAATAGAGAATTCGACGTTTCGAGAATAAGCCCTTCATCAGGAATAAGAGAGAGAGAGCCAAGCAGGCTGAGATAAAAGGTAGGGAGGAGGGACTAGGGGGAGGGGCGATGGAGGTGGGATAGGTGGAAGGAGGTCAAGGTGAGGGTGATAGGCCGGAGTGGGGTGGGGGCGGAGAGGTCAGGAAGAGGATTGCAGGTTAAGCCTATCACCCTCACCTTGACCTCCTTCCACCTATCCCACCTCCATCGCCCCTCCCCCTAGTCCCTCCTCCCTACCTTTTATCTCAGCCTGCTTGGCTCTCTCTCTCTTATTCCTGATGAAGGGCTTATGCTCGAAACGTCGAATTCTCTATTCCTAATCACCTGATTTGAAGCAAAGCAATCCAAACTGAGTGAATGCCGCCTCATACTTCAATCCCACCATCCCTGAAATTAACCTGGTAAACCTTCCCTGCCCTCCCTGGAAAGCAACAGCATCCATCCTCAGAAAAGGAGATCAAAACTGCGCACAATTTTTTTTTCGACCAGTATTATATCCATCTTAATGCACTCACCCAAGACCATGCACTGCAACCTTGAACAATAATCTACTATGCAGGTCTCTGTCAAAAGTTTTCTGAATGTCGAAGAAATACCACTTTGACTCTTTTCACCATGTCAACTCCACTGGTTATATGTTCATTTAATTCCAACTAATTTGCCACGTGCGCATTCGTTTTCATAAATCCATGTTGATACTGCAACATCTCTTTACATTCTACGCTGCGAAATCCCTGATAATGGATTTCAATTTTTTTCCTCACATTTAATATGAGGCTTTTTGGTCCATATCTCCCTGTTTTTTCTTGAGCTACTTTTTGAATATTCAAATTGCAATATCTACCCTGCAATGTGCAACACTATTGCAGAATCTGTTGAACCTTGGAATTTGAGCACGAATGAATTCTTGATTTTGAGAGACACTTTTCTTTGTACTCTGAGGTGTAGGTTATCAGTTCGTGCGAATTTTGATATGAAGTTGACGGCGTGTACTCTATGTTTAAGAGCACGTGAAAGCCGGCAAGAACTTGTGATGTCACAGACTATACTGGACAATTTGAGAATGTAACATTTGAGATGTAACTTAGGTACTGATTGTTTTCACAGCATTTCGACTTTAACGAATCAGTTTAAATTATGCCCCAAAATGCTAAAGCCCATTAGAATTTGAATTTTAATGTTTTAACAACATCGAGCCAATGATTTGATGCAATGTTTTAGGTGTATAAGGAAGAGGCATTTTGGACAGATTAATAGAAAAGGAGAACCTTCTGTCATCGGAATATTGCCCACACACATTCTGTTTAAAGGGTGCCTTATTCATGTGAGACATCTTTGCAGCAGAAGGCCAAAGACGACCCACGGAGATCTGAAAGCAGAGAATGCTTCACACTTGAAGATGCCAACTGCTGTCACGGTTTGAAATTTGATTTGCTGTAAATTTAGTTGAGGATTTATTGGATCATTGTATTGTTATAAAGTGGGAGAACGATCACAAATCTTTAACAAAATGTGGGTTGAGTGTCGTAAAAGTTATTGCTTAATGTTCTGTTTTCGTGATGAAGAATAAAATGGTTATTTTTTTGGATAATGGTTTTTGGATAGTTCTCTGTCACGGATATTTTAACAGATCACGGAACACCTCATCTTAACCTCCTTCCACCTATCGTATCCCCAACGCCCCTCCTCCAAGTCCCTCCTCCATATATTTTATCTTAGACTGCTTGGCACACCCTCCTCATTCCTGAAGAACGGTCTATGCCCGAAACGTCGATTCTCCTGCTCCTTTGATGCTGCCTGACCTGCTGCGTTTTTCCAGCAACACATTTTTAAGCTCTGATCTCCAGCATCTGCAGTCGTCACTTTCTCCGAGCTTTACTGTGGGTTTTGTTTAATTGGCAGAAGAGTTTACCCCATGTCATAACAATTTCTCCTACTTCCATTCTCCCCATTTTCCTAACTTCGTCTGAACTGTCATTACCCAAAACTGTTCTGACCACTTCATCTGCACAGTCAATTTTTCAAATAAAGTAAAGATGAACTCGACATTTTCTAATCAAATTTTGGCAATTTTCATTTCCTTCTCTATTCCTCTACACCTTGTTAACCTGACGTTCCACTGCACATCGCAACTATTGAAGTTTGAATTCTCTCTCCTTTTCTCTTTTTTGTGTTTTCTCTCTTCCTTTCTTCTCTCTCTCCTTCTCTGTCATTCTCTTTCATCTCTCTCTCTTTCTTTTCCTCTCTCTTCTCTCCTTGACTTTTCTCTTTTTCTTTCCCTCTTTCTATATCTTGTTTCTGACTTTCTCTCTCTCTCTCCTTTTGCTTATCTTTTAATTCCCTTTTCCTCAATTGTAGTTTAAGATTTTCTAAATCTACCGTTGTCATCTCTTTCTCTGACACTAATATGTAATTGACTAACGCCCTAACAAATTCCCCTTTTTCTGTTGTCCTTTGTTAAACACAAATTTAACCTTTTTGTAATTCTAAAAGTATGATAATTTGTCTGTACTTCTAAACTTCATTGGCAAATTTGAGAACCGTCTTAAAACCCCCAAAACATCTTTATTATCTTAGGAGCTACTTTTAACTTAGTCAACCACAAGTGACTGCAACTAAAATAACGGTCTCACGTACGTTTTATTTAAAGATTTAGGACACTAGCTGACAAATGTTTCAGTCTGCTGGGATCTTTTGTACTCCACACCTGTAAAAATCTGCCCAAAACTCAGACTGGATCCGTCGAGCCCTATCCAAATCACAGACGCGAGCTCCCAAACAGTGATGACAGGGTGGTAAAACCTTCCCCTAATTAAACCAAACACCCAGAGAATCTCACCTCTCCTCGTAATCTGTTAATGTATAAGTGACAGAGAACTTCCAAACTTAACTTGTGAAAGAAAATAATGAATTTATTTTTTGACACTAAAGGAGAAGATTTCACAACAACTATTTATAACACTAAGCATCCGCTCTCTTAAATGTTTGTTTTCTACCTCCACATTTTCAAGGATATAATCTTCCAATAACAGTCCTAATAAGATCATATCAACTTAATGCTAAAAACCAGATAGCGGTTCATGTCTCCATTGTCTGTTCCTGTGTGTCTCGACCTATCTGGGTCTTCTTAGCGCTTTTGCTGCAAAATAGTTTAATATGAAAACTGTAGATAGAGAGTATTTTTGAATGGCAATTTCTTAATAGATGACAGTTCCTCTCAGTGGCTAGCTTTCAAAATGCCTGCTTCCTTACTCCACATCGGATTGGATGGATGTTGTCCACAGATCAACTTCAAACTTGATAAAGATTTAGTATCTCGGCGCATGATTTCAACTGATTGATCAATATAAATGGTTATCAACACAGCAGCTAAAACTCAGAAATTTATTTCACAGCCAAATGTTAGATATCTCCAATTTTCCAGTTAAATCAGGGACTGTGACTCATTCAAAAAGGCAGGAATCTGCAAGCTCACAGTGCAAAACACCCTTCTCTGTCTCCTAAAGGTGCAGCGCACACAACCAACTTCAGAACATAAGAAGTCCAATACTGCACACAATACTTCGCATTGCTCGAGATGTGGTATCAACAAAATCATGGACACCTGCAGTAATTCAACCACACTTCTGTACTCAAATCCCCCTGAAATGAAGGTCGACACATCATTTATTTTCAGTGACTGGCGTACAACGAGATATAGACTCTTTCCAATGTTACAGCCACATACTTGTCGGGTGAATGAATACTGGTGAGCGTGCCAAATCTATTCCCAGATTTACTTCCGGCTTTAGAACTCGCTTCCCTGCATAAAGGTCTACGCAGGAGCAACCATAAAAAACCGAAAGTTCTTTCATAGATCATTGCTTTTTACTCAATCCGATTGAAAATAGTCGGTTGACTTTCTATGTTCCCACCAAAACGACACATCGATCGACATTGCTCTTCATCTGAGATGTAGTAGCCTGTTCATTGTATTTGTTTCAATGACATTGCAGCTTTTTACCGTCCTTCTCACCATTTAGAATCCGTTAGCTGACTTGGACTTTTTACATTTGATTTCCTGAAACTAATTGTTAATGAACATTCTGAACAGCTGGGACCTAGACGATGTCCGACTTGACGTTCAGTCCAACAAGAAAACAACCCATTTACTCCTTCTTACTGTTTACTTTGAGTTCTTGCTTACGATTAAAAAAATACTTTTCCAGAAATTATCGAGAATTGCATGAGATTTTATTTTGCAGACTAGACTTGGGGCTTAACCAAAACTCTTTCTGCAAATCCAAATGCATTGCTTCAATTTCAATAATTTATTTACTATCCACATTGACTTTATCTCTGTCCATTGCTTGCTGCGATAATTTCTCCCAAACTGCTTTTTTTCATAATGCCATTCTATTTCCTTTTCCTCAGCAGAACCAGGTTTCCTCGTTTTGCTGGGAAGTTTTCGGTTCGCTTGTTCAGTTTTGTTCTATGAAGATGAAACTGATATGTTTGCTTTATCGTTTTCATGTTTCCCTATTCTCCATTTTGTATTCTCTAGGTTCAGACTGTAAGTAAGTTGTACTGATCTTCTGTAACTTTTTGCGTTGACATATTTTTAGAAACAATTACACTTCACTCTTACAACTGATGCTAAGATATCCCACAGAAAAACAATTAATTCCTGTTTTGTGGTTGGTCAATGGCTTTCCATAATCGCAAACTCACAGAGTTGTAGAGAATACACAGTGAGAAACACAGAACGACTGAAATGATTCCCACTTTCCTACGCGAGGGCGGGAGATGTGACTGTTATGACACTTCAGGCTTTCACCACGTATCTTTTAACCGTTGTGACGTTTTCCACAATAGCTGCCCTTTCCGAAAATGCAATCCAGTTCCTAACAGTCTCTGAATGAAACCGATCCTTAAGCTCTCTTTAAACCTCAAACCTTTCACTTTAAAAGCGTGTTCCCTTGTTTTTAGTCTCCAACTAAAGGGAACAGCTGTGGCCACACCTCATTATTCAACACTCTCGATAACAAATACCTAGCTTCCTCATCAGTCAGTGTTATCATTCGAAGGATTAATCAGGAGAATGTCCATTGGACTGACCCTTTGGTCGGAATATTTTTTCATATATTTTGTATGTCAAAGCACTACACAATACTCCAGGATCAGTAACACCTTCAACCTTAGCAATTTGTGAATTACGTATTCTGATTGCCTTTAAGTGAAAGTGAACCTCACATCTCTCCTTCTATTTGTATTTTCCCTCCAAATATACTTTGCTTTAATTGCTTTCTGCTAACTCACTGCATGATTCTAAAAATAAATGCTCCTAAATATTCAACTCTCTCACAGCCAATGGTTCGAAATTACATTTAGCTCCAAGAAACATATTTAAACAATTCCAAAAAAAATATTTAGTTTTCCTTTCATAATTGCATTCCTGTTTTCTTCAGAATTGCTGTTACTTTTCAAATTTCCATTATTATCGATTATATATTATGACACGGTGGGAAACCCTTCAACTAATTAAACCAATCACACTGAAAATCCAATCAAGTCTCTCAGTCTGTTAAAGTATGAGTGACAGAGGACTCCTCAAATTTCGTTATATAAAAATATTTCTTTAACTCTAATAGTGAACATTAAACATGGTATTTGCAGCTCTCAGCCTCCTTTCTCTTAAAGGTGTGTTATCTATCTTAAACGTCATAACAATTCAAAGTTTGTGAGAAGATTTGTAGCTCGGGTGCTCGTTGTTGTGGTTCTGTTCGCCGAGCTGGTAGTTTTTGTTGCAAACGTTTCGTCGCCTTTCTAGGTGACATCTTCAGTGCTTGGGAGCCTCGTGTGAAGCGCTTCTGTGCTGATTCCTCCGGCATTTAGACTGGTTTGAATCTGCCGCTTCGGGATGTCAGTTGCTGTCCGCTGCAGTGGTCGGTATATAGGGTCTAGGTCGATGTGTCGATTGATAGAATTCGTGGATGAACACCATGCTTCTAGGAATTCAATGGCTGTTCTCTTTTTGGCCTGCCCTATAATAGTGGTGTTGTCCCAATCGAATTCGTGTTGTTTGTCATCTGAGTGTATGGCTACTAGGGATAGCTGGTCGTGTCGTTTCGTGGCTAGTTAGTGTTCATGGATGCGGGTTGTTAGCTTTCTTCCTGTTTGTCCTATATACTCAGCTATTTTCAATCTATGTCAAGGTTTGGATGGGTGGAACAAATGCACTGAAACTAAGTTCGGTGATGACTCTCCGGTAAGAAAGTAGTGACATCCTCAATAGAAGATGGAAAGAATCCAAAATAATGCAGATAGTTAAAGTTATTGGATGTTCATTTGGCAGATGGAACATATCATGACTTAATGGGGACCTGTCCATTTCATCAGGGACTTTGGAAGGCAGCATGTTGCTGAAATTGAGAGAGATTACAGGGCTGAGTGATACACTCTGTACTGACAGATTCTTTCTGACCCGTTCAGAGAATCGGAAGCGTTGCTCCATCTCCCCGTGGTCGGCTTCCTGATGTTCCCAGTGATCCTCTTTGCTCTCAGAATATCACGGGATATTTTGATGTGGTTGGTTAGCGGTGGGGATTGTTGAGTGTCAGGTGTTTTTAAGTGACTATCAAGAGGGCGGCCCTTATCGAAAAAAAAATCCTTTCTTTCAATGTGGATTCACGAAACCAATGCGAATGGATGACTGCTTCTGAATGAAGCGGCTGTGGTGGCTGCCAAGACAGTGGGTATCCACTGTCATGATGTACTGTGCATGGTCTAAGTGCGACATTAATGGTGTGAGAGTTCCTTCAGTTCTTCAAAATCTCCCCGGTGGCCTGGATACCCCACAGATCCCTGGACACCATCAGAAATCCCGCAATACGGACAAAACAAGGAGAAACACAGCAGTTCCCTGCTCATCCACCACATAAATTTTCATTCCCCGATTGGTCACATTGGTGTTGGCATACTTGGAGTTGGGGTAAATGCAACCCACTCCAGCCTGGGAAGTAACAGATCATAGAGGCTGCATTAAACAGTGATCGTAACAGTGATTGGAAGCACCGTCCTCTCCCTTGTGCAAAGCTGCAGGTCGTGTTGAAGGAAGTAACTCCGCTCTGTCGTCAGCAGCTTGCTCAGTAGGGGTCTTCTACCTCTCTGCTCTTGTGTGAAATGTGGCTTGGGAAGTGGTTCTTGTAACACCCTGTGTGAAACAGGTAGATACCATCACCACCGACACATCCCGCACCCACAGACGCTCTGTAGTTTCAGAAACATCCCTCTCTGCAGCCTTTGCTCCATATGCTGTTTATGTTGCAGACTCAGATGCTGTGACTACAATCCCTATGCTTCGTCTAGTGTTGCAACATCAAATCCTCAAGAATCGCTGAATGTACGAGGCAGCTCACTGAACAATCTCCAGCGAACCATCTGCAGCAGCTCCATTAACTTTTCACTAACAGGAGTCCGTCAGAAGCCCCTCAAAAACAATTTCGATGCCTGGATATTCATTAAAAAAAACTCTCCGGGGTTCCTCGTGTTACTGACAGCACGATAATCTGAGAGACACAAACACAGGCGTTCAGGAACATGACAAGCTGCTGAAGCGACCAGTCCTACGTGGAGAACCACAGGGCTCACACGCGGAAGTGAACACAGGCTGATACACACTATTTCATTGTTTCTGTGATTCACAATGCCGGCATTCGATACACAAGGGAGAGAAAGATCAAAGCTTGGGAAAGATGCAGAGGAACACAACGCGTCATATTAAAGATAGAAACGGGCAATCGGTGAACTCAGAATTGATTGTGGAAATTGGGACAAAAAATGGGAGTGGGACGAACTAGTGGAGTGAAACCTTGGAGGGCTCAATCACAGGAAAGAGAACATTGAATGAAGACATTGCGTTAACAACTGAATTGGTTTGTTTCATCAACTTCTGAATCTCCATCACAGCAGAAGCCCAGACAATTTATACTGAGAGAGGGCAACAGGACAAAATGAAGGAAAGTGCAGACAGTGCTCATGTATTTCGCAGTAACCTGCACGACCTGCCAGTCTGAGGAGGATTGCAAATCTTTGCCAATATGGAGCTATTATACTTGGACTGCAATAACAGCTCAGCATGAGAGAATGTGCAGCCCATGGCGGCAGTGTCAAGAAGAGAGGCTCAAATGAAGAAGAACAAGGCAGGTGTGTGTGTGTGTGTGTGTGTGTGTGTGTGTGTGTGTGTGTGTGTGTGTGTGTGTGTGTGTGTGTGTGTGTGTGTGTGTGTGTGTGTGTGTGTGTGTGTGTGTGTGTGTGGCTGTGATCTGCAAGTTGTTATTAAAGGCAGAACACACATGGAGAAAATCAGTTTAAATATTAACAACCGGCAGTGTTCGGGTAATCGACAGAGAGGGGATAATTTTTTGACAAATGTTTTGACATATGTTTGATAAGATTATAATAAAGACCTCCCTATACCCAACTAAAATATAGATCAGCGTACATAAGAATGTTGGATGCGTCGTGGTCTGGTGTGAGTTCAGATGTGAGGCAAGGGTAATCGACTCAGACTTGCTTATGCGGCTTTGAAATTTGACTGCAGCAGAATTTTGACATCATTAAGACTGTATTTCATAGCTCAAAGACCAAATAACAGATGGCTTTAGCTGATTCAGTATATTCTGAAGGGCTTAGTAATTAAAATTAAGAATGGTAAGGATATATTTTCAAGAATCATCTGATGACAGAAGCGAACAGTTCTGTCCCATCTCTTTTAACCTCCAATATTGCTGAGGGACGGCATAGACTCAAAAGAAGGAAATGTACTTTTCAATCAGTAGAAAAGGCAATGACCTCCATATTCTCATTACTTACACAACAAAGACAGCAACACTCTGAATGGTGGTTCACAGGCAAAATGCAGGAGCGAAACAGAGAGACTTACGAGGGGTAATGATAAAAGATAAGAGAGAGAAATTGAAAGAACAAGTTCACTGATGCAGTTAGTGGTGGTTAGTTGTGGAAATACTTAGAATCAGAGATTCGTCAGCAACAATTACAGGAGCAAGGTTTGTAGAGTAATCAAATGAACACGGAGGGTTGGCGTGTTGGCTTCGTGATTTGCATTGCTACCACTGAGCGCCAGGGACACAGCTCGAATCCCGACACGGGCGACTGCCTATTTGTAGTTTGCACATTCTCCTCAGGGGTTCCTCTGGGTGCTCTGGTATCGTCCCACAATTCAGTGATATGCTGTTCACGTGAATTGGCCATGGTAAACGGCCCATAGTGTTCGGTGCGTTTGAAAGGATAAAGCGAGGGCAGGGCAATGCGTCCGGTTGGGTTACTCTTCAGATGGCTGATGTGAACTTCTTGGACCAATGTGCCTTTTCACATTCTGTACGTGATCTAACCTAAACAGTAATACAGTCGTACTTGGCTGATGGAAATAATAACTGAACAGTGAGACTTACAACGGACACCAACGGTAGGCAGGATAGGGTAATGAAAATATTGAATAATTGTAAGTGCATAATATATCCGCTATGAAAATATTGTAGGTGATCTAATCTAATCAATAATGCAGTTGTACTTGGGTGATGGAAATAATAACTGAACAGTGAGACTTACCAGGGACACCAACGATAGCCAGGATAGGATAATAAAAGTACTGAATAATTGTAAGTGCATAGTACGTCCGCCACAGAAATGACAAAAAATCATAATATGTGGAAAGATATGAAATATCTCCGGCCAAACTTCTTTCCATTGTTATAATATTTCTGTCCATTATTCTTAGATGCTGATCTCTCCTCCACATTTCTGGACCTACTGATCCAGGTGAGATCTGCAGGCGAATGATCCGTTCATAGTATGGAATAATACATTGGTTGGAGCCCATTGCTTTTTAAAAGACGGTAACCCTCCACTGGGATAACTAGAATCAATGGAGATTGACATTAAACACAGTCACTGAACAAACAGGTTCAATTAACCCCTTCCTTGTATCATTTTCAATATTACAATCAAAGCGAACATTTATTTGTTCGGGATGGAAAGTTTGAAGGGTGCTGATGGTTGAACAATTAATATTTCAGTCTTTTTAATCATTCTTCCTTCTACGTGGGAGTAGTTCCAAAACACTGCAGGGTTGTAGAAGTTCAACCGTTTGGAAAAAGCGGCAGGGGTACAATAACTGAACAGCTGCATAACATTACTCGTGCAAAAACTTCCAGAGACGATAAACTAGGGTGAAACATATTTAATGATCGTTGACTTTATGTGAGGCGGCTCCAACCTTATTTTAAGTGCCCCGTTATCAAATTCTTTCATAATCTTGAGACATCATTCAGAACATTGAAACTTCTGCTCACTAACAGGAGGAAGAAATTCTGTCCCCATCGGCCTCTTGTACGGGGAGAGAAGGAGGTCATTCAATCACACAAGCTTGTTAACAGTTTAACAACCGTACAACTAGACTGTTGGCTTAGATTGCAAATGGAATCATTTCAAATATAGAGAATTGTTACTACAGCTATACGAGGTCTTGCTGAGAGGGCACCTGGAGAACATTGTGTCTCTTCTGTTTCTGCAATTGAGAAGGGAGGGAGTCCCAGCAGATCCTGTTTACTGGCTGCTCATAATCCACTAACTGCCGTGTCATTTAATGTCCCAGGCCTGCTAAAGAATGACAGGTAGAGGTCATTCAGCCTCTCAAATCAGTTGCAGGCAGACAGGAGGAGGCCTATAACAGGCCAATGAAGTCTGCAGATGAATATAGATCGTTTAAGTGAGTGAGCAAGGGTCTGCCAGATGGAGTACAGTGCCCTCTGCACACTTTACTCTACCACTCATCTTCTGTCATCTGCAAACTTTGTCAAACTCTAAATACCTATTTAATCCATTGAACAAGTAAGATATAAGATCGTTCTTTACAAACATACAGGCGTCATCCTTTATTCGGAGAACTATCATAACCCATCTTCAGTTTTGTAGAATATTCTTAAATATAAAATCTGCGGAATAATTCAATGATGATCACCCTGTCACCAAATTAAATCATACCTTTCCTCAATCCTTTTTTTAGATCATAAATGCACAGAAATAGAATGCCTTTCATTCAGTCTCTTTTTAAAACCGGACTCTGCACCACATTTGCCTTTATCCTTCATATTTAAAAGTCAACAAACAATCTGACAAGTTTAGCCTCACATAATCAGACGTGATGGGGAGTTTTTTCATGAAGCCCCGTCACCACAACTATCCCAACGCGAGGACAGACGCACCAGTTGAGGGGGCACCATGGGATAAAGTCAGGAAAGGGGTTATGCTGGAATTTCACAAAATTGATGACACAACACTGGAAATCTCAGAATAACAGGTCAACCATGACCCAGGAAATCCGCTGACAATGGAAATCTGCAGCCCTGCACGCAGCCCCTTTCTGATAACTGAGTTTCTCTCGATGTTGAAAACAAATGGGTGGAAGCATTCAGTAAGACGAGAGCGAAGAGCGTACTCTGGGAGTGGTACTTCAATTTCTATCACCAAGAGTGTCTCCACAAGTCCATTCCTGATGAAGCAGGGCAAGACCGCAAATGTACAACAGCCAGATAGTGGGAAGTGATGTGGGAACCAATAAGAGGGGAACATGCTCTTCAAACTACGTTGCAGAAATATATCGATTCCTTCCAGTATCTGAAGGTGCACCCAGCGCACAGTCATGGTGGAGGGAAAGTCTCACCCTCATATTAAAGATCCTGCTCATTGTATTTTGTGGCACTCCATCCTGCAAAGTAGTACATGCTTGTAAAGGACCGAACAAATGGATACTGGGCTTCCATGAGGTATTGGGGGCGATCATCAGCTGCAGCATCAATGGCTTTCCCTCCATCATGAAGTAATAAGCTTGTTGTTCTCTGATGGTTCCAGAAAATACAGCAAAGTTCCCAACTGCTCCTTTCATGTAGCAGTCTCTTCACCCCATTTTCTGTCTGACTCTCCCTCTCCTTATCACTCTGTATGATTGTCTCTCTCACGCCTACCTCTGTCTGACTCTCTCTCCTTTTCTGTCTGTCGGAATTTTCTTCTCTGCTTCTCGTTCTGTCTGAAGTTTCCTCTCTCCCTCTCTCTGCACAACGCTGTCTCTAATACTGACGCTCTCAATTGCTCTCCCTCTCGATCCGTTTTAATCCCTCTCTCTCTCTTCCCCCTCCCTCACATCGATTCTGCCTCTATCCCTCTCCCTCTGAATAAATCTCTGTCTCGGTCTGTCCGATTCTCTCTCTCTCTCTCTCTCCCATTCTCTCCCTTCTCCCTTACATGACAGCTCCTACTTCTCCCTCGGTTTCATTCATTCTTGCACTCTTTCGCTCTGCCTCTATCTAACGGTCTCGCTAAACCTCCCCCCCCCCCTTCTCTCTCTCTGGTCAGACTCTCTCTCTCTCCCGCTGTCGGTCTCTCTCATTCTCACTCACCCATTCTGCCTGACACTCTGTCTCCCTTTGTCTGACTCGACCTCTCCCCTCACCCTTTCTGATTCTCTCTGTCAATATCCCTGTGTCTGATTTTCCCTTCCACTCTCTCGCTCTGACACTCTCTCGCTACGTCTCCCTGCCTCTCCTCCTGTCTGACTCTCTCTATCCCTCTCCTTTTCCCTTTGACTGACCTACTCTACAACTACCTCTGTCTGATTCTCTCGCTCACTCTCTGCCCTTCTCTCGTCTGAATCTGTCTAACGCAGCTTGTGTCATTTTTTCTCTATCTCTCCCTGTCTCACTGTCTGACCTTCCTTCTTCCCTCTTTCCTATGTCTGACTTTCCCTCTTTCCTTCTCCCTCTGTCTGACTCATTGTGCCCGTCTCCCTCTGTCTACCTTTATCACTCTCCGCCTCTTTTTATCTGAAACTGTCTATCGCCCTCTCTACCTCCCCCTGACTTTCTTTCTCCACTGTCCGTCCGAATGTATCACTCTCCCATCCGTCTCTGACTCTCACTGTTTCCAACCCTCTCCCTCTATCTAATTTTTCTCTCCCTCTCTCTCCCTTTTTCTGCCAAATGCTCTCCTTCACTCCCTCTCTTTGAATGTCACTCTCTTGCCCTCCAACACTCTCCCTCTGTCTCGCCCGCTCCATCTCTGACTCTCTACTCCGCCCTCCTTTCGTCTGACTCTCTCTCTCTCTCTCTGTCTCCCTCCGTCTCCGTCTGTCTTACACTCTTTCTCTTCTCGTTCCTCTGTCTGATGCTCTGTTGGTCTCTCCCTCTCGTCTTTCCAAGTTTATATGTCTACCTTCACGCTCTGACTGACACCCTATCTCCCTGCTTCTCCCTCTGTCTGACTCCCACTCAGGGTCCTTGAAAGATCAGCAAGGTGGCCTTTGTGTGGAGCCACACGAAATTGGGAAGAAACTAAATGAATATTTTGCTTCAGTATTTGCTGTGAAAATGGATAGTGAAGATATAGACTGAAGGGAAACAGATGGTGACATCTTGCACAATGTCCATATTACAGAGGCGGAAGTGCTGGATGTTCTGAAATGGTTTAAGGTGGATAAATCCCCAGGACCTGATTAGGTGTACCTGCGAACACTGTGGAAAGCGAGATAAGTGATTGCTGGTACGCTTGCTGAGCTTTTTATATCATCAATAGACACAGGTGAGGTGCCAGATGACCGGAGGTTGGCAAACGTGGTGCCATTGTTTAAGAAGGGTGATTTTAAAAAACAAGCCAGGGAAGTATGAACTGGTGAGCCTGACCTTGATGGTGGGCAAGTTGTTGGAGGGAATCGTGAGGGACAGAATATACATGTATTTGGAGAGGCAAGGACTGCTTAGGGATAGTCACCATGGCGTTGTGCCTGGAAATCATCTCTCACAAATTTGATTGAGTTTTTTGAAGAAGTAACAAAGAAAACTGATAAGGGCAGAATAGTAGATGTGAGTAGTAAGGCGCTCGACAAGGTTTCCCATGGGAGACTGATTAGCAAGGTTACATCTCATGGAATACAGGTGAACTAGCCATTTGGATACAGAACTGGCTTAAAGTTAGAAGTCAGAGGGTGGTGGTGGAGGGTAGTTTTTCAAACTGGATGACTGAGACCAGTGGTGTGCCATAAGGATCGGTGCTGTGTCCTGTACGTTTTGTCATTTCCATGAAAGACTTGGTTGTGAGCATAAAAGGTACATTTAGTGAGATTACAGATGACACCAAAATTGGAGGTGTAGGGGACAGCGACTAATATTCAGCTGGAAACTGAGAAACTAAGTTATCTGTGAGAATAATACGGTGGCAAAATGCGGGGATTTTAAGTTTTCGGACATAGAGTAGGATGCCACGATGTTAAGTGTTTACTGAGAGAGACATTTGCTAAGTTTCTGCAAGAAAGCCCATTGTGAGGTTGTGGCAAGCAGTTGGAAATGTATAGATATTAGGAGTCAGATTGCAGGTATGTGGATGAGGGTAGATTGGTTGAAAGAGAGGCCTTTCCTGCACATCACTGTAACATGACCTGCTGGGCGATGTGAATCACATCCATTGCTTTAGAACATTCAAAAGAAATGTATCCTCTCTGCAATACTGTTTGTCAGCTTTGGCACATTTGTACTGTTTGGAATGTCTAATGCTTCAGAGCATGCTATTCTGTAAGCATCTGAAAGAGGTAGTTCTGTGGTAACAGATCTCGCTCACTGTGATCATTTCAAATGAATTTGCGGTTAGAACAAATTTGAATCTCTAAACAATACAAACTAGCAATCTAATCTAATCTAATCTAATCTAATCACGTCGCCCTCTTTTCCTCTTAAAGTGGCTGCTTCTGGTTGATCCCAGGCATTAGTGATGGATATGTGCTGGTCCAGAAAATGAGTGAGAGTCCGATGGGTTCCTGTGTGCAGGCTATGGCTCCGGGTAGTCCTGTGCTTCACTGGAACGTTGCAGCAGCCCTGGCAAGAAATGTTGACATGACAGCAAAGCCGGTTATTGAATGGGAAGCAATGACAAGGTAAGAGTTATTCCTCTCGACAAAGGGGAATTGGCCCTTAAATCAGGCTCTGTTTGGTTTTGCCAATGTAAATAAGGCTCAATTGTGCGCAGCAATGCGAATAGACTAGATTGCACCAGTACACGTGAAATGCTGATTCACCCCGAAAGTGTGTTAGGGAACTTGGACAGTGAAGAGTGAAAAGTGAAGGGACATATGGCAGCTTAGCAAATTGCATGAGAAGGTGCCATGGAAAAATGTAGTAGTCATAGGTTCACAGAGATGTACAGCATGGAAACAGACTTTTCGGTCCAATTTGCCCATGCCGAACAGACATCCCAACACAATCTCGTCCCACCAGCTAGCACCCGGCCCATATCCCTCCAAATCCCTCCTGTTCATATACCTGTCCAAATGCCTCTTAAATTTTGAAATTATACCAGCCGCCACTACTTCCTCTGCCAACTCTCTGTGTGAAAACGTTGCCCGTTAGATCTCTTATATATCTTGCGCCTCTCACCCTAAACCTATGTCCTCTAGTTCTGGACACTCCGAACCCAGGTAAAAGACTTTACCTATTTATCCTATCCATGCCCCTCATAATTTTGTAAACCTCTGTAAGGTCACTCCTCAGCCTCTGACGCTCCAGGGAAAACCGCCCCAGCCTGTTTAGCCTCTCTCTATAGCTCAAATCCTCCAACCCTGGCAACATTCTTGGAAATCTTTTCTGAACCCTTTCAAGTTTCGCAATATTAATCTGATAGGAAAGAGACCAGAATGGCACGCAATATTCCAACAGTGACCTAAACAGTGTCCTCTACAGTCGCAACATGCCTTCCAACTCCGGTACTCCTGTACTCAATACTACGAACAATAAAAGAAAGCATACCACGTGCCTTCTTCACTATCCTATCGACCTGCGACTCCACCTTCAAGGAGCTATGAACGTGCACACCTAGATCTCTTTTACCGGCAACACTTCCTCAAACCTTACCATTAAGTGCATAAGTCCTCCTAAGATTTACTTTCCCAAAATGCAGCAACTCGCATTTATTTGAATTAATCTCCACTAACTAACTGTACCTCTTATGCTCGCATCCAAATCATTCATGTAAATGACAAAAAATAGAGGACCCAGCACCGATCGTTGTGGCTCTCCACTGGTCACAGGCCTCCTGTCTGAAAAACAACCCTCCACCCACACCCTCTGTCTTCTACCTTTGAACCAGTTCTCTATCTAAATGGCTAGTTCTCCCTGTATTCCATGTTGGGGGTGTTAGAGGTTGTCACAGAGCGAATGGCCTCTGGGAAATGCTGACATTTGGAGGAAATTGCTCGGGGAATGGTGTTGACAGCTGTGTTTTATAGTGCTGTCCCGCTGTAGGTGGTGTAAGTAACGGATGTTGATTCTTTGTGGATTCACGCTCAGTGGAAAATTAGGACAAAGGGATCTCTATAATGCTTCTAGTAAGGAGGGAAAGATTGAGGGATGAATAGCAGGAGATGGGTAATTCACACCAGAATACTCTGTCCATCTCAATTAGTGCTGTGGATCTCTTGATAAACCGTAGAGGAGATTCTCTCGGATGCTTCTCACTGGAATGTGACATAATTGGAATAAGAGTGACAGAAATTGAGAACTTTCAAGGATAGAGTCACTCTCATCTGATCATATGTTCAGCAACATTTGGAATTTCACAATGAATAATTGACAAGAACCTGACATCTAGATTGCACTTTCTGTCAGATATCTGGATTAAAGCCGAATGTGAAAATGGATCTGGGGGAGTCAGTTTTTGTACAATTGTACATGCATAAGGGGACATTTCTGTTCAAAGGGAAGGCCTCGATAAGACGACGAACCACCCAATTATCGCAGACGCTGTCAAGGAGAGTATTCATTCACAAACTGAAGGATTCAAACTAGTCGAACTTGGACAGAAGGAATCTGAAAGAGAATATAGGTACGAGCAGTGAATGGGTAAATGATTGGCAGATGGTGTTGATTGAACATAGCATTAAAGGGCGAGAAAGATCCAAGCGCCCCTTTGACACTACTCAATGAGCAAATAAATACGTGGCTAATCTCATATTTGTCACAGCTGCAGTTTTCTGTCAATACCCCATACTTCCGAATTCACTGGTCGACTGTAAATCAAACAATGCCAATCTCGATCTAATTGTCAAAAACTTCTCGGAAAGAGAGTCCCCATTGAATGATTTCCCAATTTGTAAATTTCTCCTCATCCCTGTTGTTAACGAGTTTGAAGAGGTGGCTGCTTTTTTTTTTAACTCCCACACCTCCACTAGTCACAATACGTTTTAAATGTAACCACTTTGGCGAAATGGGTAATGATACAGGGCTCAAACTGGTTTAGTTTCAATGACAGGGACAACTAAGTCAGAATTCGACTGTCAGCAACAAATTCTAGTAGGACCTACTGGGGTAACATGATAGCTCTGTAGTGAGTACTGCTGCCTGACAACAACAAAGGCACACTCAGCTGAAAGTCTTCGAGGAATGTTCACACTCTCCCAATACTGTGTTGGTTTCCTCTGGGTGCCCTAATATCTTCCCACTATTTAAACGTGTTGGATATGCTGTTTAACGATGGGAAATGTAGGGTTATAGGGAAAATGTTGGGGGATGAACAGAGGTGAGATGATTTTTAGTGGGTCGGTGAGGACTCGATGGACAGAATGGCCTGAGTCCTCGCGGTAGAGATTCTAGGAAGGTGATGACCTGTTTGAACAATGCAAAAACCTCCTGAGTTTCCACCTGTTCCATTGTACTGAAGGATTTTATGGTCTAATGAGATCACCTCATAATTAAAGTGTAACCTGTTTAGCATTTATAATATAAAACATTCAATCAAGGAATAAGAGAAGTGAAACATCTATGAACACGATCCAATGTAATTACATCCCTTATCAGGAAAGAATACAAATTAAGCCTTCACAAACAAGCCTCCGGATGTGTTCTAATTCAGAATAAGTAGAGGTGCAGCAGTATTTTCTCCCAACAAAATTGATTTGAACTATAACGAGCGGGTGCATTCAAACTATTTTTATTATTAAATTTTCTATTTATTAAAGAGATGAGGAGATTCATCTTCTTTTCTCAGAATGTTGTGAGACTTTTGAACTCTCTTCCCCAGACAGCATTGGAGGCAGAGACTTTAAATATGTTTGTGGCACAGACAGGTCGACTGATGGAGTGTTAAGTATTATCAGAAAATTGGCAGCAATTTGCCGTGTGGACAATTCGGACCGTAGAACAAAATGATAAATGTGGATAATCAGAACACAAAGAATACAATCGATGTTAATGCAGAGAAAATTTTAAAATGATAACTGTGATAGAAAAATGTCAGCAAGTTCGCAGAGGACCATGGGACTCCTCTCTCAAAATAGAGCCAGAGATAAGGTGGTATTACCTGAAGATCAGCCCACCTCAGAGGAGAGGTCAGGTTGAGAAACCGAGCCCTTCACGGTAACCTCTGTCATTGTGGGGAATTGAACCGACGCTGTTAGTCTCCCTGTGAATCACAAACCAGGCGTCCAACCAACTGCGTGAGAGATTACTTAACTGCAATGGACATAAATAGTCAAATGCAAAATACAACAGAAACATTTGACGAGTCTACAAAAAAAGATAACGGTTCAGGATAATGGCTCAACACAAAAAAAACTGCCAGAATTTTTTCTACAATGATGTAAGTGTGGAGATATTGTTTTTGGCTGAATACAATAAGGCAAGAGAATCGAAATAACCGGAAACACGAATTGTGATTGGATATTAATTGCTATGAAATAAGAGAGCATTTTTTGTCAGCTTTAATAAAGTGTTTTTATTATTGCATAGAAGTATAACGCTGATGGAATGCATTATGGGGAGATATTGTCTTCATTGAAAATGGATTTTGAAAACATTCTTGAAAGAAAATCGACGTGAAAAGTGTTCTTATGTCGTTCAGTGAGTGATCAGAATCCAGAGTGTTGATTGTCTGAAAGTTCATGTGACGTGTAGCTGGAAACACATTCCATCAAACCGATATTAGTGAATGGTGAAGCAGGTTTGAAGGGATGAATGGCCTCATGGTGCACTGTGATTGCATGTGATTGGAGAACCAAAATAAAACTGTGCTCATTCCGGTTATGTGTTATGCACTATGAGACCGACATTTTCCTGAACTTGGGAATTATTTGAAACGTTATCTGAAACATTTCAGAGGCAACATCATCCAGAAAGCGGCATTCTCCAGAACATGCTGTAACTGATATTCTGTGAAATATTCTTTAAATTTTCTGGAGTATTGCAAGCCATAGAGAGAAGGTACATCACGCAGCAGTGAAAGTGGCGGAGCATGAGCCTTGGTCGGGGGTGACTGTTATAACAGATACGCAATCAATCTGAGAGAGCAAATGATGCACTGTGATGGAGCGTGGTAGTTTATTGATGCTTGCCCTGTACTCCAGGACATTTCTTCAGACTGCAGATAATGCTCCGAGCTTGATGGTAAGCACAGATCTTGCGTAGTGGGGTTGGTGGTGTTGCCACTCTTGGAAGACAAAGACCCTCCTGTGTACTAGCACATCCACCAGGGCCTCAGTCCTGCTGTCGACAAATTGAGGTGTAATTGACCCTAATATATCCCTGTTCGGCTAAAACGCGCAGGGCAGGTTTGAACTGATGGCCATGCTTTGTGGGAGAATCAGGCTGGCATTAAATTAGAGTGTCGCCATGAGTTGGGGTCGGTAGCTACTGACGTGAGTTTGGTAAGAATACACCAGAAAACTAGCTCGGCCGCGTGCACATGATATCTCCTTCACTCTCAATGAAAATGTCAATGAGACAAATTAAATGAAGATTCAGCACCATGATTCAATCACTGTACTAACCCCCAATTCTCGTTACAAAGCTGCAGAAAAATGCTCTTCACCATCTGAATACACACGCAACATTCCACTCCCCTCAAACTCCGGGAAAATGTGTTTCGGTTGGAAATGCTATTGAAATGTTTGCAGTTGTTGTTGTTAAACATGAACGGCAATGCTTTCTCCATCCGTATTCGGATCTGGAAAGAAAGTGGTGTCTGAATCCGAGTGTGTGGGAATATTCTGGAAAGTACCTGTTGAATAGATGTGCTTGGGTAGCGAGGATTTCTTATGCTTTCTTTTTCTCGCATTTCCGTAAGTGAATCAGAACATGTCAATTTTATTTTAGCTCCAGTTATTCCAATTAATTTCGAAATACAGTGGCACATTTGAAAACCTCGTGGGATTCTTCATCAAACTGGTTACATTGCCTCAAGGCTGATGTGTAATTTATTTGTTTTCCTTCCTCACAGTTAACGTAGTGACGACCTATGTCCTGCTTTACAAAGATTCTGGATTCTCTCCATGTGTCAGTCGTTACCTGGTGGCCATGGCAGCGGCGGATCCACTGGCCATTATCCTAGATCTGATGTTGGTACATATTCCCATTCTTTACTATGAAACATTTGATTTCCTGTGGTACATTCCCCTGTGTAATATCCACACGGTCCTGTTATATGCAGCCACTGACTGTTCGGTCTGGCTCGCTGTCACTTTCAACCTTGATCGATTTGTGGCCATTTGTTGGCAAAAGCAGAAAAATAAATATTGCAGTGAGAAAACTGCGGTTGTGGTTCTCGCAACAGTGATCGTGTTCAGTTGTTTAAAGAACATTTTCTGGTATTTCATGTTCACAGCTCAGTGTGTGCTGGAGAACTCCCCCTGGTTTTGTGAGGCAACAGTCGCTGTTTATTACTCCCGTGTCTGGGTCACAATCGAGACCATCCACCACATTCTCAGTCCAACTCTCCCATTTCTCTTCATCCTGTTACTCAATGTTTTCACGGTCAGACACTTTATAGTGACCAGCAGAGCCCGCAGAAGACTCCGGGTTCACAGCAATGGAATCGTTCAATGCGACATAGAAATGCGAAATTTAAAGATTTCCATTATTTTACTGTTTGGTAGGATGAAATGTGGAGGCTAAGTTAGGGTGTTTGAGAGTTACAGGTTAGAAAGTAAAGTCCGAAATTAAGGAGAGCCATGAGAAGACATGAGAAGTTGTTGGCGGATATTTGTTGGCATCAGACTTACAATAGGTATTTCAGGAATAAACGTATGACTAGAATAAAATTACTGGCAAACAATGATAGCAGTGAGAACTTTCGCGTGAGGTCAGAGGAAATAGTCGAAGAGCTAAATGTGCATTTTTATTAGTATTCACACTTGAAAAAGACAATTTGTTGAGGAAAATACTGGGATAGAGGCTCCCAGACTAGATTGGTTTGAGGTTCACAAGGAGGACGTGTTAGCAATTCTGGAAAGTCTGAAAATACATAGGTCTCCTGGGCAAGACGGGAATCTTGTATTACCTGCCAAGCAAGAGAAGAGATTGAACAGTCCTGGCGTTTATGTTTATGTCGTCATTGTTTTGCAGGATAGTGCCAGAAACGGGGGACAGCAAACGCTGTTCACTAGTTCAAGAATGGGAGTAGAGAAAATGCTCAAAATTACAGACGAGCGAGCCTTACTTCTGTTGTCAGTACGGTATTGGAAAAGGATATAATGGATGTGATTTCAGTTATCTAGAAAGTAATACTTTGACTAGACATAGTCAACACGGTTTTCTGAAGGGAATTTCATGCCTCACAAACCTCACTTAGTTATTTGAGAAGGTGACAAAGTAGGTGGATGATGGTAAAGCTGTTTATGTGGCATACATTGATTTCATTGAGGTGCTTGGTAGGTTTCCCAACGTTGGACTACTGCAAAAATTATCGAGGCAAGAGATTGAGGGTGATTTCGTGTTCTGGATCAGACATTGGGGAGCTGAAAGAAGGTGGTAAATGGGCAATGTCCTTCCTGTAGTTCAGTTACTAGTCGATCTGTTTTGCGGCCACTTCTGGTTATTATTCTTATAAATGACCTGACTGAGAGCTTCGAAGGATGGGTTACTAAATTTTCCAATGACAGTAAGCTTGGTCGAGTGGTGGATGCTGAAGGATGCTGCAGGACATGAATGGTCATCAATAAGCTGTGGATCTGAGCTAAGAAATGACAAATGGAGTATATGCTGACACGTATGAGGTGATCTACTTTTGGATTAGCAACAGGAATGCAGAAACCTGAGATAATGATAAGATTTATGTAGCTGCAGATGATCAGTGAAATCTCGTTAACCATGGACAAAGATTCCTGAAAGTTACCATGCCAGGTCGATCGGATTGTACCGAAGGCATACGGTGTGTTAGCATTAAATACGAGGATGGTTGTGTTTCGTGCCAGAGCTTATGCAGATATTCAAGCAGGCAACTTTGAGTGTCAGTCAATTTGTAGCAGAAGCGTGTAGACAGTGGTTCAGATAAAAAATGCAGGAACCTGAGCAGACTCACTTTGAGTTCGAAAGAATTGAGAGTAGCGTTTTTTATAGATGTATTTGTGCGTAAAATAAAAACTAGATAAGACATATGAAGTTGTAAAAGAGATTATTCTGATGCCTTAGTTTAGCAACACACTTCCAGACATGACAAAATATGTGCGGATGAGCAGAAAGTTCAGGAATTCAGAAGGACGGCAGAGAAGGCACACAAATATGCACTGGGGCTCAAGGTGAAACTGAGTTTCGATTAGGAATTTCATCCTGTGTCGAATTTTGGAGAAGGGGATAACCTTCATTCCCAAATAAAATCAGATTTTTCACCCAATGTCACAGTCCCTGTCGTTGAAGAAAGGCACTATGGGAAAAGATGTGATGAAAGAGTCAAAAGCCAGTGGTGTTAGTGAACATCTTAAAAAAAAACAGAAGAAAAGTCGAGGAGAAGCACGAAAGTGCACATCCTATACGAAGCCTGGGTATTGCATTAAAGCGTGATCTCTATCAAGAGTCAACTCTGTGGGCAATGCTTACTCAAAAACAAACAGGGACAGAAGGGAAAGAAGTTCAACTTTGAAGCGATATAGGATCTGGTAAGTATCCAATACTGAGAGCTGAAACTATTCGCACTCTTTCTGACAGGTTGCCCAAGACGATTATATTTGGTGAAATAAATGCAAAGGAATTCACCGATCCCCTTTGTAGGATCAAGATGGAGAGGCATATCAAGTCGAGTGAAGTGACAGTGCTCATGATTGATTGAGTGTCTATTCTGGACTACAGGTAGTCTTTGGAAACTACCTAGACGGATCCGGGGAGCGAGTGATGTACCTTGCGGTGGATCAGCCAAAGGAAAATTAGTGAATTGATGAGTTTAAAGAATGTTTGGTGCAAAAGCCCTCTATTAGGAATGGGGCTATGAGATGAGGGGGCTGAGAGATAAATGGGGAGGCGTTGGGGCGGGGGAAAGATAGTTGAGAGTGCAATGAGCAGATGGAAGTGGCGGTACTGGTGACATGTTACAGAGGAGGGTGAAGTGGATTTTTGGCAAGTAAGATGGACATGAGGGCGGTGTTGAGTCGGAATTTGGAACTAGGATAAACTGTCTGAGGGGAAATGAGAAAACAGGTGAAATCTACGATGATCCCATGTAGTTGGAGGGTTCCAATGTTGGACAAATGGCGTTATTCCTCCTAGAATCGGTGAGTTGGGGGTGGGGATGGATGAGGCCCAAAACCTGTATGCCCTTGGCGGAGTTGGAAGGGGTGTTTGAATGTTTCGACGCGGGACGGTGGGTTTGGTTGGTGCAGATGTCTCAGTGATGTTCTCTGATCCGCCCTGCAAGTAGACATCCTGTCTTCCCTGTTGAGTGGAGACCGCATCGACAGCAATGGATATAGTATATGACATGTGTGTGAGGGTAAGAAAAAACGCTGATGACTGTGAAAGACTGCTTTGGGTCCTACGATTAAGGTCAGGAGGAGGTGTAGGCGCGGGTTGTCCAACTTCTCTGTCAGCAGGGCAATGTGCTGGGTGTTGAGGCTGGGTTTGTGGGGGGCAAGGACCTGACCTGGCAGTCACGGAGGGAGTGATGTTAGGGAGAGTGGACAGACGTACAAAGGAAATATACCTCTTGATAGTGTCGTTTTTACATCGCGGAAATGGCAGAGGATGATACAGTGAACATTCGTTTGGTGAGGTGGAATTCGATAATCGAGGAGGAGGGGGTTTGTGCCCTTGTTGCAGTTGTAGGGATAGGGTTCAAGGGCGAAGTTGCGAGAAGTCAAAAATATGCGCTCGATGGTATCATCACCATGAAGAGTCGAAATTGCGGACATTGAAGAAGAAGGCCGTCTGGTGCATTCTGTGTTTGAACTGGTCCACATGGGATCACATGCGATGGAGGTGGAGAATTTGGGCTGAGAGATAGCGTTTTTACAGGATGCAGTATGGGAAGAGGTGCAGTCCAGGTAGGTTTTAGAGAGATTTTGCAGAAGTTATCAGTGTTGAGATCGTCACCGTTGATGGAGATGGAACGTGTGGAGAGAGAGAGAAAGAAAGTGGGAGGGGGTAGCGAGACACAGTGGGTGGGTGGGGTGTAGAGAGAGAGTAGGAGGGCGGAAGAGAGAGAGTGGTGGTGTAGAGAGAGCGTTTGGGAGGTGTTATAGAGAGACAGACAGACAGAAACAGAAACAGAGAGCAGCAAAGAGGGGGAGGGATCTGGAGAGAGACAAAGAGAGTGAGGGTTTGAGATTGAAGGGAATGTGGAAGAAAGAGAGAGTTGACTGAGTGTAGAGATAGACGGGGAGGGCAAGAGAAAGAGAGACAGAGAAAGAGAATGTGTGACGCTCTTCTGTTGAGTGAGAAATGGAGGGGAAAAAGAGGGATTAGGAAGGGGGCATATCGAGAGAGAAAGTGGGAGGATGTTAGAGAAAGAGAGTGTGGGACTTGCGTAGGAAGTGAGGTAGAATGTGGGTGGCAGAGTTTGTGTGAGGCGGGTAGAGGGCGAATGGGAGGAGGAGAGAGCGGGACAGAGAGAGTGGAAATTGGTTCGAGAGAGAGTGGTACCGGATGGAGAGAAGAGTGGTGGCGGAAGAGAGAGAGAGGAAGGGGTAGAGAGACATTGTGAGTTGTTTAAGGAGAGAGTGCAACTGGTGTTGAGAGACGAAGTGTATGGGGGTTAGGGAGAGATGAAAGGGAGGCCAGAGAGAAAGAGACAGAGTGGGTGATGGAGAGAGTCAGAGGTTTTTGAGAGAGAGAGAGAGAGAGAGAGACGGAAGAATGCAGAGAAATAGTGACTGACAGAGAGAGAGAGAGCGAGAGAGAGTGAGAGAGAGAGTGAGAGAGAGAGAAGCAGCGAGAGAGAGTGGAAGGGTTTGCAGAGAGTGCGAGACAGAAAGAAAGAGAGTGAGAGGGAGAGGAGAGAGATATAGAGATAGATATTAAGAGCCAGTGATTGCCGTGTGGAGAGAAAGCGAGAGAGGGGGAGGTGAGTAGAGAAATGGAGATTGAGAGTGGGAGTGAGGTAGAGATTTTGGGAAGAGGAGTAGAGAGGGTGGGAGTGTTTACAGAGAGAGTCGTTAGGAGTGTAGCGAGAGAGAATGGGAGTGGTTAGAGAGAGGGGTAGAGGGTAGAAATAGAGAGAGAATGGGTAGAGAGAGAGTAAATGTGGGAGGTTGTGAGAGAGAAACAGAGTGGGATGAAGCAGAGAGAGGGACAAAGGAAGAGATAGACAAAGGGAGAGGAGCAGAGAGTGGGAAGGAGGTAGAGACAGAGTAGGAGATGGTAAAGAGAGCGCGTGTGGGACAGAGACAGAGAGAAACAGAAACAGAGAGCGAGAGAGATTTGGATGCATGTAGAAAGAGACAGACGGAGTGGGGGGATTTAGAAACTGAGTGGGAGTGGGGTAGGGAGACAGAGTGGGAGGAGTATATAGAGAGAGGGGGACGTGTAGAGAGTGAGACAGGTAGACAGACTAGGACACGAGTGGGATGAGTGAGACTCCAAAGGTGGTATAGAGAGAGGGAGGGAAGGTGCCAGAGAAAGAGAGTGTGCCAATGAAATATAGAGAAAGGATGAGTGGGAGGAAAGAGAGAATGTGAGGTGAGTCGAGAGAGAAAATGGGAGGACTGTAGAGAGAGAGGGACAGAAGACAATGGAAGGCGGTACGAGAGAGAGTGGCGTGGAATAGAAAGACAGAGTCGTCTGGGGAAGAGAGAATATGCAAGTTGTAGAGAGACAGGGGGAGTTGGTTAAAGAGAGAATAGAAGTGCTATAGAGAGAGAAAGTGGGTGGTGTTTAGGAAAAGAGAAAGGAGGCGAGACAGAGTGTGTGTGGATGATGGAGAGAGAGTGAGGTTTTTGAAAGAGAGAGAGAGACGGAAGAGCGTGGCAAGAGAGTGACTGACAGCGAGACAGGCAGCTAGAGAGACAAAGAAAGACAGCGGGAGAGAGTGGAAAGGGTTTGCAGAGATCGCGAGATAAAGAGAGTGTGGGAGGCAGCAGAGGGAGATCCGAAAACATAGAATGATAGAGAGTGGTTGGGGTGTAGAGAGAAAAAGAGAGGGTGGGAGTTGAGTAGAGAGATTGAGAGTGAGAGTGGGAGTGAGGTAGAGATAGTTGTAAGAGGTGTAGAGAATGTGGGAATGTGCAGATAGAAATTGGGGAGAAGTGTAGTGAGACAGAATGGGAGTGGTTAGAGAGAGGGGAGAGGATAGAGAGAGAGGGAATGGGTAGAGGAGAGAGAGAGACAGACAGTGGTGGAGATGTTAGAGAGTGACTGAGTTGGAGGAGGGAGAGAGAGAGAGACAAAGAGAGAGATATACAAAGAGAGAGAGAGCAAGAGAGAATGGGTGGGAAGTAGCGAGAGGGGGAGTGAGAGACAAAGAGAGTAGGACATGGATGAAGAGAGAGAGCAGGGAGATCGAGAGAGTGTGGGGAGTTAACAGAGAGTGGGAGGGCCTTATATAGAGAGTGTCAGGTGTTTAGAGAGAAAGGGAGAATGGTTTGGGGTTGTAGAGAGAGAGGTAGGAGACAGCGTATTTGCGGGTAAGGGGTGGAGAGAGAGTCTGTGAGGGTTTATAGAGTGCGAAGAGGGCAGACAAAGTGTGACCAAGAGAAATACAGAGAGAGAGAGAGAGAGAGAGTGCAAGGGGTTTGAGAATCGAGAGAAAGAGGTGGGGGGGGAATAAAATTAACGAGAGACCGAGAGAGACAGAGAGTAGTTCAGGTTTAGAGAGAAAAAGAGAGGGAGGAGATAGAGGCAGGATGAGGAAGAGGAGGAGTGGAGAACAGAGACAGAGTTGGAGAAGAGAGAGAGCGAGGAGGTCGAAAGAGAGTGCGACTGACAGCGAGGGAGTAGAGAAAGGCAGTGGAAGGGGAGAAGAGAGGGAGAGTGGGATGGAACAGAGATAGTGTGAGGTTGAGAGAGGGAAAGCGGGAGGTGAAAGAGAGTGGGAAGTGATACAGAAGAAATAGAGTGGGGCGGTTTAGAGGGCGAGAGTGGGGGGGTGGAGAGAAAGTGGGAGTAGAGAAAGCGTGGCAGGTGCGTACAGAATGTGAGAGTGGAAGGGTATAAACATAGAGAGACAGACCGAGCGAGAGAGACTGGGAGAACGTTGAGTGAAATACAGAGTGAGAAGGGAGTAGAGAGAGACTGTGAGAGGTTGGAGGGAGAGAGGGATGGGGACTGAGTAAGAAGGAGGGTTAGAGAGATTTGGGAGGATGGTAGACAGGGAGTGCGATGGAAAGAGAGCGAGAGTAAGAGGGGACGACAGATAGAGAGTGGGAGGGGGGAAAATGCAGGAGGGTGTTAGAGTGAGAGTGTGGGACAGTGTAGCAATTGAGGGCTGGAGAGACGAGAGAGACTGGGAGGGGGTACATAGAAATACCGAGAGTTCGAAGGGATCAGAGAGAGAGTGGGGGAAAGAAAAATCAATATAATCCAACTGTTCCAGGAAGATACCGTATTTCCAGCAGCTTCTGTGAGCAGAATAACTTCAGCAGCACAATCATATTGGAGACAATCTCAATGATTCGTTTGTTATGAAATCAGCTGCCATTTGGGAAAATAAGCTCTTTCGAAATAATATTTGCAGTGTTTTTATTTTTTTGCTTGTCTTCAATTGTGTCCGTCTGTGTGTGTGCGTGTGTGTGTGTTTTGGTCTGTTAGTGTATGTAATCTGCATGTTTCAATATGTCTCTGCTTGTAAAGAAAGATAAATATTGATTCATCTATTTACATAGTCTGAATTCTTTGTCATTTACCTTTTCATCCTGGCTGGAGAAGTTTTGCTTTGACTTTAGATACGTTTTAACAAATTTCGGATATCTACCTGACCTGTCCCTCACACTGCACCGAACCCAATCTAAGACTAATGTTATGGAGTTGGCTAGTTACCCTCATAATATTTTGTGGTAGTAGCCAAGATTTTAACTTTTTTTCATATTTAAAAGGCAGATGTGAAGTAGATAATCTCTGTGCAATGCAGATGGTCAAACGATTCGCTGGAAGGAAAACACTTTTAAAAAACACTGCATTTGAAAAAGAAAACGAAATTTGGAATAAATAAACGATTTAAAAACACTACCGACAGTCAGGAATCATCTGCTGAAGAATGGAGCCTTTTTTTTCCATTGCAGCAACTTCTGTTACAGCTGCCAGTTTCTCTGCTCCAACTAACCTAAATCAGATAAACATTCTAAATGGGAGAACTGGTCACTCCACTGCCATTGTTAAACTAGGCTTCTCCGAGACACTTCTGCACATCTGCCTTTAAAAAAAGGGCCACTTTTTCCTCGAACGTGGCGAGAAAGCGAGAGAGTGAGAGGTGAGTAGAGAAATGGAGATTGAGAGTGGGAGTGAGGTAGAGATTTTGGAAAGGGTAGTAGAGAGGGTGGGAGTGTTTACAGAGAGAGTGGTTAGGAGTGTAGGGAGAGAGAATGGGAGTGGTTAGAGAGAGGGTAGATGGTAGATATAGAGAGGGAATGGGTAGAGAGAGTAAATGTGGGAGGTTGTTAGAGAGAAACAGAATGGAAGGAAGTAGAGAGAGGGACAAGGGGAGAGATAGACAAAGAGAGAGCAGCAGAGAATGGGAGGGAGGTAGAGACAGAATAGGAGATGGTAAAGAGAGTGCGTGTGGGACAGAGACAGAGAGAAACAGAAACAGAGAGCGAGAGAGAGTCAGATATGAGTAGAAAAAGAGAGACAGAGAGGGGGGATGTAGAGACTGAGTGGGAGTGGGGTAGGGAGACAGAGTGGGAGGACTATATATATAGAGAGGGGGACGGGTAGAGAGCGAGACAGGTAGACAGACTAGGACACGCGTGGGATGAGTGAGAGTCCAAAGGTGGTATAGAGAGAGGGAGGGAAGGTACCAAAGAAAGAGAGTGTGCGAATGAAATACAGAGAAAGGGTGAGTGGGAGGAAGGAGAGAATGTGAGGCGAGTAGAGAGAGAACGTGGGAGGACTGTAGAGAGAGTGGGACAGAAAGACAATGGAAGGCGGTACGAGAGAGAGTGGCGTGGAATAGAGAGACAGAGTCGTCTGGGGAAGAGAGAATTTGGAAGTTGTAGAGAGACTGTGGGAGTTGGGAAAAGAGAGAATATAAGTTCTGTAGAGAGAGAAAGTGGATTGGGTTTAGGAAAAGAGAAAGGAGGCGAGGCAGAGTGTGTGTGGATGATGGAGAGAGAGTGAGGATTTTGAGAGAGAAAGAGAGAGACGGAAGAGCGTAGTTAGAGAATGACTGACAGAGAGACAGGCAGACAGAGAGACAAAGAAAGAGCGGGAGAGAGTGGAAAGGGTTTGCAGAGATCGCGAGACAAAGAGAGTGGGAGGCAGCAGAGGGAGATACAAAAACAGAGAATGATAGAGAGTGGTTGGGTTGTAGAGAGAAAAAAGAGAGAGCGGGAGTTGAGTAGAGAGACTGAGAGTGAGAGTGGGAGTGAGGTAGAGATAGTTGTAAGTGGTGTAGAGAATGTGGGAGTGTGTAGAGAGAAATTGGGGAGATGTGTATTGAGAGAGAATGGGAGTGGTTAGAGAGAGGGGAGAGGATAGAGAGAGAGGGAATGGGTAGAGAGAGAGAGACAGACAGACAGTGGTGGAGGTGTTAGAGATTGACTGAGTTGGAGGAGGTAGAGATAGAGGCAAAGTGTGAGATATACAAAGAGAGAGAGAGAGCAAGAGAGAATGGGTGGGATGTAGCGAGAGGGGGAGTGAGAGAGAAAGAGAGTGGGGCATGCATGAAGAGAGAGAGAAGGGGGATCGAGAGAGAGTAGGGAGATAAGAGAGAGTGGGAGGGTCTTAGATAGAGAGTGTCAGGTGTTTAGAGAGGAAGGGAGAATGGTTTGGGGTTGGAGAGATAGAGATAGGAGAGAGCGTGTGTGCGGGTAAAGGGTGGAGAGAGAGTGTGTGAGGGTTTAGAGAGTGCGATGAGGACAGACAAAGTGTGACCAAGAGAAATACAGACAGAGAGAGAGAGAGAGTGCAAGGGGTTTGAAAAGCGAGAGACTGAAAGAAAGAGTGGGAGGGAATAGAATGAGCGAGAGACTGAGAGAGACAGAGATTAGTTCAGGTTTAGGGGGAAAAGAGAGGGAGGAGATAGAGGCAGGAAGAGAAAGAGGAGGAGTTGAGTACAGAGACTGAGTTGGAGAAGAGAGAGAGGGAGGAGGTCGAAAGAGAGTGCGATTGACAGCGAGGGAGTAGAGAAAGGCAGTGGAAGGGGAGAAGAGAGGGAGAGTGGGATGGAAGAGAGATAGTGTGAGGCTGAGAGAGAGAAAGTGGGTGGTGAGAGAGAGTGGGACAGTTTAGTGGGCGAGAGTGGGGGGGTAGAGAGAAAGTGGGAGTAGAGAAAGCATGGCAGATGCGTACAGAATGTGAGAGTGGGAGGGTATAAATATAGAGAGACAGACTGAGCGAGAGAGACTGGGAGAACATTGAGTGAAATGCAGAGTGAGAAGGGAGTAGAGAGAGACTGTGAGAGATTGGAGGGAGAGAGGGATGGGGACTGAGTGAGAAGGAGGGTTAGTGAGATTTGGGAGGATGGTAGACAGGGAGTGGGATGGAAACAGAGCGAGATTAGCAGGGGACGAGAGATAGAGAGTGGGAGGTGAGAAAAATGCAGAGTTGGAGGGCGGACAGAGAGAGTAAGTGGGTAGAGACGGAGGACTGGTTAGAGGCAGAGTGGAAGGGGCATACAGAAAGTGAGAACAGGAGGGTGTTAGAGTGAGAGTGTGGGACAGTGTAGAAATAGAGCTGGAGAGACGAGAGAGACTGGGAGGGGGTACATAGAAATACCGAGAGTTTGAAGGGATCAGAGAGAGAGAGAGTGGGGGAAAGAAACGAAAAATCAACATAATCCAACTGTTCCAGAAAGATACCGTATTTCCAGCAGCTTCTGTGAGCAGAATAACTTCAGCAGCACAATAATATTGAAGACAGTCTCAATGATTCTTTTGTTATGAAATCAGCTGCCATTTGGGAAAATAAGCTCTTTCGAATTAATATTTGCAGTGTTTTTATTTTTCGCTTGTCTCCAATTGTGTCCGTGTGTGTGTGTGTGTGTGTGTGTGTGTGTGTTCTGGTCTGTTAGTGTATGTATATCTGCATGTTTCAATATGTCTCTGCTTGTAAAGAAAGATAAATATTGATTCATCTATTTACATTGTCTAAATTCTTTGTCATTTACCTTTCCATCCTGGCTGGAGAAATTTTGCTTTGACTTTAGATACGTTTTAACAAATTTCGGATATCTACCTGACTTGTCCCTCACACTGCACCGAACCCAATCTAAGACTGATGTTATGGAGTTGGCTAGTTACCCTCATAATATTTTGTGGTAGTAAGCAAGATTGTAACTTTTTTTCATATTTAAAAGGCAGATGTGAAGTAGATAATCTCTGTGCAATGCAGATGGTCAAACCAATCGCTGCAAGGAAAACATAAAAAAAACCACTGCATTTGAAACATGAAAAAGAAAACAAAATTGGGAATAACTTTACGATTTAAAAACACTACCGACAGTCAGGAATCATCTGGTGAAGAATGGAGCCTGTTTTTTTTTTACCACTGCAGCAACTTCTGATACAGCTGCCACTTTCTCTGCTACAACTAACCTAAAACAGGTAATCATTCTAACTGGGAGAACTGGTCACTCCACTGCCATTGTTAAACTAGGCTTCTCCGAGACACTTCTGCACATCTGCCTTTAAAAAAAGGGCCACTTTTTCCTCGTACGTGGAGCACAGAAACAGCTGAGACCATTCAGCCCCTCAGACATGGAACACCCAGTTTTGTATGAATTGTAAGAACTTTCTTCAGGAAAAGAAATGGATATCGATGTGAAGGAACTGGGTCGTCCCTCCTGACACAAGTTTCGATGTCTCCATTTGAAATTATTGTTGTGGACCATGATTTTCTGTGAGTACAACTCACCGAGGAATCACTCACACATCCTCTGGTGTGTCTGACTGCAGCATTCCTCAGCTGATTTTCCAGGAAAATAGCAACCACAAACTTTCCAGTGAGATGATGAGAAACGCCAGAAGCAGGACTTGGTCATTCGCTCCCATCAGTATAAAACAGCCTTGACATACAATAAAACCATGGATGATCTGCTCTCGGCAGCAACCTCTCTTTCATGCCCAATTCCTTGTCGCCCTTCACTGCCTGACAGGTCAAAAATCCATCGACCACAACCCATGGTAAATATCTCAGTGACTTGATTCCCCAATTCCCTGGAATAGAGCTGTGTCACCAGTTATTCCGCTCTGTTCGAAGGAAGCACTCCTCACATAAACAGTGTGTTCTACTAAATTGGAAGGAAGTTATGAACACAAGTTCAACGTGACTGGTCCGAATGCCCAGGCAGTAACTTGACTGAGTGTCAGAGCGCTGAGGTCAAAACCATCTGCTAATTAAATTAAATACCCCAGAAAGGCTTGCCTCGCCTCGGAATGAGTGAATGAAGACGGATGAGTTCCACTGTGTAAAGAAATGAAATAACAATTTATTATCCTAATACTGGCAGCGAACACGAAACAAAACGAACAACAAACCTAATCCCCTTTCTCTTAACTAATCACTCTCTTATCCCAAACGATATCAAAGTGTTACTCCAATAACATAATTACTAAAAATTAAAGTGACATAATCACTCAAACTCCATACAGGGTCCCAAAATGCCTTCTTTCGATCACCCGATTCTGCTATTTTCTTCTAGCTTCTGATTAAGTTGTCTTCTCCTGGAATCGACTTCTTACTTTTACTGTGAGTATTTGTAGCATTCTTACATTATTGGAAATAGTAGAATACAAAAGGTCGACACTATTTCGATGCAGTCTGACGTTAGAGGATTTTAATTTGCAAACGGTCCATATCGCAGATCGAAGAAATAATGTTGCAGATGTGTTGACCCCCGGGCTAAAAATGAAATTAATACAGATAACATAGAACTCGAATGGTCCAAACTTATCGTATACGCAAGCAGAATCGTAAGGAGTGCATAACTTCAGATTACTTATTTCTGTATTTTGCAAACATGATATTAAGGTTTGTAGAAAAAAAAGAAAAAATGAAGCCATCTTTTAATTATGACACTTTATCTTCTTTAAGAGAGAGGTGTCTTTCTGAGCTGAGAGATTCTGAGAGCACGTGTGTGACAAGTTGGCAGGTGCAGAGATTACTGTGAATTTATAATATGTAACAATTAGCGTGACACCGGGTTTTGATTTTAATGCAGCCGGCTTTGAAAGTAGTCAATTCATTTAAGTTATGTTCAGTATCACAATAACCAATGGAATTTACATTTGATTGTATTGAAACCATTTGGTCAATAACGGGGTCTTCAGCAACTCAACAAAGGGGGGCATTTTGAAAATTACCCAGAGCTAGCTGCCCACCGACAGCAAGGTAATCTGCAAGGGCTCTCAAAACTGTCAAAGACATGTATCAGGATGTGTCATCGTTTGAAACATCAGAGAAACAATTTATCACTGAAGATACTGACAGTAAAAAGGAAGACTGTCGCCCAGGAGAAGACAGCAGAAACAGAAGGAAAGAAAAAAATCAGCAGAATGTGAAGCACGCCGGGAAGATAGGAGATTCTGAAAACAGCAAGGAAGAGAACATAAGAGACAGCTTGGACTTTCAGAAATTAAGTTAATTTAATGTTTATTAATCATGTTATAAAAGCAGTATTTTTAATAGAGTTTGGTCAGACTGTGAGTAATTAAGAAAGAAGGGGGGCGAGTTTGTTATCAGCTTTGCTTCGTTTTTAGTGTGAGAGTTCGCAACATGAATTACTTTTTTCCATAAACTTTGGAAAGGCAGCTTTTTTTTCTCACTGACGCTTTTAGCAGATTCAGGAGCGAGGCAAGGTTTTGTGGGGTGTTTAATTTAATTAGCAGACGGTTTCGAAAACAATGCTGACAAGAAATGTATTGATATTTTCCTCGCAATTGACATCAAGCTATCCACTTTTTTTTCCCTCTGTTTTCGCTCTCCATCCTGTTTGAAAAATTCGCTGTTACAATTGCTACTTTGTCGTTTGTGGGATCCTCTCAGGAATCGAAGGAGTTTTAAGAACTTTGATCTCCCTCAATAATTCGGGATGTAGCTCGTAGAACCAATGCATTTACGGGAGAAAAAGATCTATCGTGTGTACACCAGTTTTGGAAAAATAAATCCAGCAAGCTAAAACTTCAAGCTGCATATGTATTTCGCCATTCATCTGTTGCAGAGACGAACCACTCTTCAACGCAATGATTTTTTTTGAGTCATCCCTTTTAAAGAATTCTAATTTCTTTAAGCTTCTCAATGTCCTTGGTCACACAGTTTCCTGATATTTCTGGAAGATTTTCTGCTACATCATCTGTGGAGACAATACCAACATATTCATGTCACTGCGCAGATAGATAGCCTCTGTTACCCGCTAAAGACATCAGAGGACGACGTTGGAGATAACAGAGACAAGGCGGTGTGTGCAGACTGCAGCAGCTTTCAGAAACCTGGAGGGATTAATGGAAACGAAGAGTTTACAAAGGTAGAATACTGTGAAGTCTGGACGAATTTATGTAGATAAGAAGGTTTTACTTGCAGAAGGATATTGGCGAAAATAAAGATGCGTTTTCATACTAGAGCAGGAAACAGCGATGGATCGTTCTAGGCGTTAGAGCAACTGACAAAGATAAGTGAGGTGATTCTGGAAAATGTGACTGGGTAGGGAGTGGGTGCAGGTGCTGGAAAATGTTACAGGGGTAGGGAGTGTGTTTAGGTGCTGGAGGATATAACAGGGATAGCGATTGGCTGTCGGAGCTGGAAAATGTTACATGATTAGGAGGTGGATGGAGTTGGTGGAGAATATTACAGGGATAAAGAGTGGCTGTTGTTACTGAAGAAAGTTACAGAGAGGGAGGTGTGTAGTTCGTGGAGAATGATAAAGGGATAGGGAATCTATGTAGGTGCTGGGGTGTTTAAGGTGAATGGAGTCGGTGTTGTTGCTGGAGGATGATGCAGCGATAGAGAGTGGCTGTAGGTGATGGAGAATTTTACAAGGATAAGGGTGGGTGCAGGTGCTTGAGAATGTACATGGATATGGAGCGGATAGGTGCTGGAGAATGTAACAGGGATAGGGAGTGGCTGTGTTGCAGGAGACGTTTATAGAAATACAGAACGTTGAAACAGGCGGAGGGGGTACAAAGTGGAGAGGAAGCTGGATGAATTTACTCAGAGTGCGAAAGGAAAGCGAAAGAGGTGATTACATAGTTTTGGAGAAATGCTCGTGGAGAAGGATGTTGCATAAATAGGGAAGATTGAAATCTCGAGAAGATAACATTAGCTTTACGACCTGGAAGCTGGAACAAATAGGAAACCAAGGCTGGAGACATCCCAGGTGTATGAAAGCAAGGCTACAGAATTTATAGAAATAGAAAAACAAGTCTGGAGTTGCTGCACAATTAGGAATGCAAGGCTGGAGATGTGAAAGAGATCAAGGCTGGAGTTGTCACATAGATCGGAAAGTACGGCTGAAGATGTTACAGAGACAGGAAAGCAAGGCTGGAGATTTTACTCAGATTTGGAAACAACACTGGAGATGTTACAGAGATAGGAAATGAAGTCAGATATGTCACACAGTTTGGAAAACAAAGATGGAGATGTTACTGGGATTGGAAATATTGGCAGAATATGTTACAGACATAGGAAAGCAAGTCTCTAGATGTTACAGAGACAGGAAAACTAAGCTGGAGATTTGACACAGATATGAAAGCAAGGAAGGAGATGTTGCAGAGACAGGAAAGCAAGGCTAGAGATTTTACAGAGACAGGAACGCAAAACTGGAGATGTTACATAAGTTGGAAAGCAAGGCTGGAGATTTTTCCAACACAGTAAAACACGTCTCCAGATTTCAGAGAAATATGAAAGCGGAGTTGGAGTTAATGCAGTTAGGAAAGCAAGAGTTGGTAAAGTTAGGCAGGACATGTTCCACTGATTGAAAACCAAGACTGGAGATGTTACAGAGGGATGGAAGCGGGGCTGGTGTCAATGCAGTTGGGAAAACAGGGCTGGAATGTTTTTGGGATAGGAAAACAAGTCTGGAGATGTTACAGAGACAGGAAAGCAAGGCTGGAGATGTTACAGAGATTGGAAAGTAAGGCTGGGCGATGTTATAGAGATTAGAAATCAAGGCTGTAGATATGACAAAGACAGGAAAGGAATACTGGAGATCTTACACAGACAGGAAAGCAAGCCTGGAGATGTTTATGAAACAGCAAAGCAAGTCTGGAAATCGTATAGCTATATGAAAACAGGGCTGGAGTTATTACATAGTTAGGGAAACAAGGCTGGAGATGACACTGTAAAGGAAAGCAAGGCTGGATATGTTATGGAGATAGGAAAGCAAGGCTGGGGATGTTATAAAATTAGTAATGCAAGGCTGGAGGTGATATAGAGATAAGAATACAAGGCTCGAGATGCCGCATACGTAGGAGAGCATGGCTAGAAATGCTATCGAGATAGCAGGTCGGGCGGGAGATGTTATAAAAAAGAGAAGTAACGGTAGAGACGTTGCAGAGATAGGCAAGTAAGGCTGGCGATATTACAGCGATAGGAAAGCAAAGTCTGAGACATTACAGAAAGACGAAAGCAGGATTGGAGATGTTGCAGAGATTGCAAAGCAATGCTGGCGACGTTACACATATAGGAAAACAAGGCTGAAGACGTTTTTCTGTTTGGTAAACAAGACGTGAGATGTGTTGGCGGTAGGAAATCAAAGCAGGTGATCTTATAGTGATAGGAAATCAAAGCAGGTGATCTTATAGTGATAGGAAATGAAGCCTGGAGATGTTACAGAGTTAGTATTGCAAGTCTGGAGTTGATACAGCACAGCTGGAGATGTTAGGAAAGTAATGCAGAAGTTGTTTGGATATAGGAAAGCAAGCCTAGAGATTTTACAGAGATAGAAAAGGAAGGCTGTAGACGTAAGAAGGATAGAAATGCAATGCTGGAGATTTTACAGAGAAAGGATTGCAAGACTGGAGATATTATAGAGATGGGAATACAAGGCTGGGGATGATACAGGGATAGGAAAGTAAGGCTGGTGATGCTACTTCGATAGGAAAGCAGGTCTGGAGCTGTTATGCAGATATGAAAACAAGGCTGGAGATATTACACGGACAGGAAAGCAAGGCTGGAGATGTCAGAGAGATAGGAAAGGATGGCTGAAGATGTTACATGGATTGGAAAGCAACGCTGGAGATGTTATACAAATAGGTAAAGAACGTTGTATATGTTACAGAGAGAGGGATGCATGGCTTGAGACGTTGCATGGATAGGAAAACAAGGTTGGAGATGTTATTGAGATAGAAAGGCGGGTCTGCAGATGTGACATGGTTAGGAAGGCATCGCTAGAGATGTTGCAAGGCTGGTGATATTACAGTGATATGAAAACAAGATGGAGATGGTACTTACATAGGAAAGCAATTCTGGAGATGTTATATGGAGAGGAAAGTAAGGTCGGAGATCTTACAGGAATAGGAAATCAAGGCTGGAGATGATGCAGAGATAGGAATGCAAAGCTGGACATTATACGTAGAGAGGAAAACAAGGTTGCAGACATTATAGCGATAGGAAAACAAGGATGGATACGTTGTATAGATACGATAGTATGGCTGGAGATGTTACAGAGATAGGATTTCGGGGCCGAGATGTTATTGAGATAAGGAAGGAAGGGTGGGGATGTTAGAGGGATCGAAAGACAAGGCTGGAAATGTTATAAAGATCGGAAAGCTAGTTTGCAGATTGCACCGAGATAGGAAAGCAAGGCTGGAGATGTTACATAGATAGGAATGGAACATTAGAAGGCTTATAGAGATGGGAGATCCATGCTGCATATGTTATAGAATTAGGAAAGCAAAATTGCAGATATTGCAGAGATAGTAACACAAAGCTGGAAGTGATACATCGATAGGAATGCAATGTTAGACGTCTTACAGAGATAGGAAAGAGAGACTGGAGATTTTTTTTACGAAAGGAAAACAAAGCTGGAAATGTTACACAAATAGGAAAGCAATGCCTCAAATTTTATAGAGATGGGAAAGTAAGGCTGTAGATAATGCAGACGTAGGGATGGAAGGCTGTAGACAATGCATATACCTGAAAATAAGGTTAGAAGTATTAAACAGATCAGAACACAAGCTCGGAGTTGTTACAGAGTTCGAAAAGCAAGGCGGGGAATGGCCCACATACAGAAACGCAAAGCTGGAGATATTGCAGAGATAGGAAATCAAGGCTGGAGACTTTATATTGCTGGAGACTTTACATAGGTAGGAAAGCTAGGCTGGCGATTTTACTGAGACAGGAAAACAAGGCTGGTGATGTTACTCAGTTAGCAAAGCAAGGCCAGCGATGTGGTAGAGATCAGCTAGCTGGGCTGAATCGTTTACAGACATAAAAAAGAACTCTAGAGGCGTTACATAGTAACGCAAGCTAGACTGTACATGTCACAGAGAGACGAAAGGACGAATGGAGATGTGACACAGGTCGGAAAGAGTGTCTAGAGATGTAACAGAGAGAGGAAACCAAGACTGGAGATTATGTACACATAGGAAAACAAGGCTGGGGATGTTACAGAGATAGGAAGTGTGAAGGGCCTGGAAGAAGTTAGAGATGTTAGTTAGAAGGGATTTAGAAGCTGGAGAACGTTGGAGAGACAAGGATTTTGCAGGGTTTAGAAGAGATGAGAGAAAGGCGCAGGGGTGCGGGTTTTGGTAGAGGCTCGATAGATAGGGAGCGGAGTAGAATTTGGAGGGAGTTAGAGCAAGAGGAAGTGGTGTGTGGTATGGAGGACGATAGTAAGACAGGAAGGAGCGTTCGGCCTGGAGGAGATTATCGAGATAGGGGTGATGTTGAAGCTGGGGGAGTTTAGAGAAATTGGTAGGGGTGCATTTTTGTGGAGCTTAGAGAATTTGGAAAGGATGCAGATTCAAGGAGCTTTGTAAAAAAGCAATATGTGTAGGATTAGAAGGAAGTTTGTGAAAGAGGGAGGAGTGACCGGATTGTAGGACTTACAGAAACAGCGACGCTGTACGGTTTGGAGGAGGTTGGAGAGAACGGGAGGGGTGTTCAGAAAGTAAGGGAGTGAATGGCATGTAGCGTTTGAAGAAGGTTTGACAAATAGGGAGGGTTGCCGTGGTTGGAGAAAGTTTAGGTTAAATTGGAGATTAAAGGGAAAAGGTGAGGTGTGTGGTTCACATGGGTTTATAGAAATGATGTGTAGTACAGAATCTGTCGGAATTTACAGTTGAACATGGGTCGATGAAGGTTATGGAAATAAGGTGGTCACTGAGATCGAGATGAATGTAGTGTCTCGAAGCGATAAAAGGGAAGGTTGAGAGGGACACGTGAGCAGTTTCAAAACCGAATTGTACAATGACTTAATGTAAAAAAAAATCGTTGTAGAATCCTGTCTAATAGACAAGACGTTATGAGAAACTGAAGGAGTGAGATATTGTTGGGTACAATCACAAAAGACAGAGAATCATTGATATACCAGAGGAGGGGATCTTCGGGTTGGCAGCAACACAAATAACAAGATGTGTAGACTCTGCAAACTCCTCCTTCCTAAATCATGAAGTCTCATGGTGTCGGATCAAATATTGACATGGAAAACCCCTGTTGACTCCACTCCCTCAAGCTCGTGATTTCAGATGAAATATTGACACAGAAACCTCTGGCTGACTCCCCTCCCTCAGGTGATAGATCACTGACCGTCCACATTGAAAAAAAACTTGGGGGGAGCGTTGAGAGTGTTACAAAGTTGGATAATGTGCCACCACCAATAGCGGCTCAGCAGCAGCATGAGGTTGTTGGATATAAAAGGACATAACTGCCAGACTGGGCCTGCACAGGGCTAAGACGACTGAGAGGGAGAAATATACTTGCCCTCATCGATGACCGTATTTATACCAGTGACACCTGCACACCGCATTTTTGTAGACAAAGTCCCAAATGTACAATGTGAATCCCCACTTCTGTGTGTGTATAAAACGCCATCACTGGGCTCAACAGGACAGATTTGAATAGCTCTATCAACTCAATACTGGGATGTGTCAAGTGTTTCAGGTAATTTGCAACAGCAGCAGGATTGTATTCCAGCGCAATTTGACAATCACTACCTGGCATATGCTCCACTTTACCCTGACCAACAAGCCAGGAGATAAACCCTTGGTCAATGAAGAGCACAGGAGGGCCTGCCAAGAGCAGCAGCACAATGTACATCTAAAAATAAGGTGAAGTTACCGACCAGGACCACTTACCAAATAAAGTAAGCTGCAAGTGAGAGACATATCTATCCAATAAATCAGAATTAATCACTGCAATCTTGTCACATGCAGATTTTGGTGAATGGTGGTGGACAATCAAACAACTCACAAGAGGAGGCGGCTCCACATATGTCGCCTTCCTCAATGATTGAAGAGTCCAGCACAAAAATACGAAAGTTATGCCTGGTGCATTCACAACAATATGCAGTTAGAAGTGTCAATGGAATGATGTGTTTTAGTCTCCTATAGACCGGACTAATTCGATTCATTTCTTGTGGTATCCAAAAGTGAATGGCGGTGTTGGAGAATCCAAAGTTTGTGGATCCTGATATCATTCCATTCAAGTTGTTCCTGTTGGGCTACAGCACTGGCATCAATCTGACAATATGGGACAGTCTCTGAGTATGTCCTGGACACGCTCAGCCAAAACACCAGACAGTCAGTGAATGCCCCGCTCTTCTCATCCCTTTCACTAA
The DNA here is from genome assembly GCF_020745735.1 of Hemiscyllium ocellatum. Classification (NCBI taxonomy): domain Eukaryota; kingdom Metazoa; phylum Chordata; class Chondrichthyes; order Orectolobiformes; family Hemiscylliidae; genus Hemiscyllium; species Hemiscyllium ocellatum. The sequence goes on from NW_026867607.1 coordinate 563,959, forward strand.
TAAAGTTTTGAAAGATTTCATTTGCAGTGGTATCAAATAGTACTTGCTCAGCACTGACATGCTCGCTGAAGCTCAGCCTGTGCTTTGCCATGTCCACTCATCCAGTGACGTGATTGAAGCCTTGGTTCAAAGATGAACAACAGGAAATCATACACCTGTATTCTCGCGGTGAGGCGAGATTGACTGCAATTAACATAATCATAACTGCATTTACCAAGTGTGGCATCAAGGAGTAAGAGCAAAACTGTAGAAAATGGGAACCACAGAAACCCCTGCACTGGTTGAAGTTAGACCTGACACAACGCAAGATGGTTATGGTTAGTTGACAACAGCCACCTCAGCTCCAGAACAGCTCTGTAAAATTTCCCAAGTGGAGGTGTTTCCAAATAAGCCTGTAGATCAGAAATGGCAAGGTAAAGCAACATCCTCCTACGGAGGGATAACGTTGCTCTCTCGTTCACTGAGATGACTGTTGCTAAATTAATTGGACAGTTATTATGCCCTAAATAAGGGAGAGGTTGGGAAGGACAGATCTTTACAATCACCTCAGTCAGTGCAGAAACTGACCCCACACAGTGTGCATTACACTGCATGAAAACAATGAGGACTTACTAACCAAGTGTAGATGTGGTTCACGCAATGAGCTGTCAAAATTATTGAGATAACCAAGTCCTCAGGCAGCACTTTCGGTCAGACATTTTAATAGTAATCTGTTCAGATATGTTGTGACATACCCCTGGAGCGGGTGGAATTTGCAGCAAGCGTCCTCACTCGGAGGGAAGGACAATGTCGGTGACTTATAGGATTGTTCTATGTCCTTGGCCCAGCAGTCTTCAGCTGCCTCATACATAGGTATCCCTACAACGTAATGTCACGAATGGGGTATTTGTCAATAATGGGATAATGTTCACAACCATTCGTGATTACTAAGATATGCAAACTATGCAAGCGTGTGCTTAAACTTGACAAGTTACATTTGCATTACGCACATGCCTGACGTTAATCACTTCTAACAAATCAGAATTGAATCGCAATCGATAACATTCAATGCCATGATCATGACTGAACGTCCAAAATATTAATATCCTCAGGATTAACGTCAAACAGAACCGGACTGAACGTACAGATTCATTACCATTCCTGTGACAGGCTACCGCCTGAAACGCTTTTCCACAGCCAAACTTTTCGAGTCATATATATTCATGAGCGAGAAAAGTATGTCAGGATCTGGGAATCCTGCAGAAATAGCTATGCTCATGATTTCGGAAAGTCTTTCCACCATCTGTAATACACAAGTTGAATGTGCATGTGATGAAATTCTCTACATTTCACAGGATGAGTGCAGTTTCACCTCTCATCCACTGACACAGTAGTGTCATCGACACGGTGCTCTGGAGAAATTTACCAAGGCTCCTTAGAAAACGTGTCTGAAACCACGAAAATCAAAAAGCACAAGGGAAGCAGATACACGGGATCACCAACATGTTTATGTTCCATTCAAAGCCATCCCCCATCCTGATTTGGAAACATATTGTTGTTCCTTCTGTGTCACAGTTTAAAATTGCCTCCTTCATGGCAAGGTAAATCTACTGACAGCATATGGACTGCATCAGTTCAAAGTGGCAGCTCTCCAGCACCTTCTCGAAGGCGAACGCCGATGAGCAATATATACTGGGTCAATCATATTGCATGAATAAATTAGAATGGAACATTTCCCTAATAACGGAACTGAGTTTTGGGTTTTTTGACCGCAGGCCAGTTGGGTCCAGTCATTACCTTGTTTGGTATGAACATCTGAAGGGACATGTTGTTTTTAAAAATGTGTCAATTTTTCAGAGGCATGGCAAAGCAGAGCATGATACAGACACTGATATTCGTGTATCACATGAATGAACTGTAAGATGGACATCAACAATTGAAAACGTACTCATATTTGACTGCAGAATGTTTAGTCATCCAGCAATATTGTTGCCATGAAACTGATGTGGGAGTATTAGCAGGGAGAAAGTGAGGACTGCAGATGCTGGAGATCAAAGTCAAAAAGTGTGGTACAGACAAAGCACAGGCGGTCAGGCAATATCCGAGGAGCAGGAGAGTCGCCCAGTTGAACACAATATCCATACAAACGAAAATAATTGGATATGTGCAAATTCCTTGCACTTTATAATAACTTGTTCTTTGGTGTGGTGTCAAAACTTATCATTTCAATGTGATTTGCGCCCTAATATCAACACATTTTTGTTATGAAGGTGTACTGAGTAAATAGGTAAATTTTGTGCTTATTGGACAATCGGAAAGTCTGTATTACCAAAGGATATTGGGCCTTCAGTAAACGGACTTTGTTGTCAATTGTCAGAACAATGCTGAAAACAAGTCTACCTCAAGTCACACACAAGGATGTTGGTTCGGGATCACTCTGACCAACAATGTAACTGCACAATTCTGATTGGATACTGACGTTGTGAAGCTGACATACACTGGATATGGTTTATGAAAGATTCAATGTAAGGAATCTTGTGGTCAGGAGTCCAGCACTTATATAAAAGCTTCATTCGGGATCGGTCCAAGGGAGTGAATTACAGAGTTTAGGAGACTCAGCAGAAGAGATAAACTTGCAAGAAATGCTTGTTGTCATGTGATTTAATTTAATATAAATGATTAACTACGTTTAGATCGTCACTGAGCCCTGTGTTGGTGCATTGACCAGACTGTCCCACACATTTCCCTGTCGTTCATGTATATCTCTCACTGGTGTGTTGTGAGGGATTCTGTGTATAACGGTCCAGCTCTAGTTTGGAAGCTGTCTGGACAGATTCTGCAGATGGCCAGTATTTTGGAGAAGTAGTGAGGTGCAGTCGCACTGCGGCTGAATTCAGGTATTTTGGCATTCATTTTCAACAGCATTGCTGACTTCAAGAAGATGGGTTCACTGATCTGAGCGTGAATTAGATGTTTACTATACTCATTGAATTGTGTAATAGTTGCCTGCGTACTCTGGGAATTTAGTTATTATTCGCTTCACTTATTTTCAACTGAAAAGCAATGATAATTTGCTTATTTTAAGACATGTAAGAAATAGGGCATTAACTCTTCATTGTACAACATGTGCAACAAGTAAAAATAACCTGCCGTATATTTCCCACAGACTAATCAGCTAACAGTCAAACATTGGCTATAAATCAGAATTATGTAAACAGGAACATGTCCAGGCAACATCATGATAATCTCCGTTCGGTTCTGTCCCACTGATAGGACAGAGCTAGATATATTCTGGATCAGTGGTGCTGGAAAAGCACAGCAGTTCAGGCAGCACCCAAAGTGATTTCGCTGCACTTTGGATGCTGCCTGAACTGCTGTGCTCTTCCGGCACCACTGATCCAGAATCTGGTTTCCTTCATCTGCAGTCATTGTTTTAACCTCAGAAACATGATAGAGGTGTGCAGCTACTTGGTATATAGTCTATATGGTGCTTAGCATTGATGGTGATCCTACGGCTGCTAGACAATTCTGTGCTAGGTTATGGGGGAGTTATTAAAAGTAAAAGAAATAATTGGCCACATCATCGTCAATCCGCCTGCTACAGAGACCCCCTCCATAATAAAATGGTAAATGCGGTTCTTGCGCAGTTCTTCTGGGAAGAAACGGTCATTTTCGCATTTTGTCAAACCTCCCCCATGTTATGTAGCAACGCATGTGCTGAATGGGACAGACTTTAATAGATTGAGCAGATAACACCGAGACATCCATGAGATGCCACGGGCCATGCGAAACAGTGGAATCATTCTCTGTAAAACTCAAACAGTCCGCAACCTCACGACTCGGCATTTCTCTCACTCTACACTAGCCACAAACCCAGGCATCCACCATGATTCAATGAAGAGTGCAGAAGTACATGGTGGGAGCTGCACCAACCAGGTCTAGATAAGAGGGTACAGCCTGGAGAAGCTCTTATTTTCATTGCCGACATAACAGGACGACTTACATCTGAAACAGCATAAGCAATAAGTGATGGGCATTGCTTAGTGATCCCAAAATCGATGGTTCTGATCTATCTCTTCGGCCCTGTGACATGTGGACATAAACGTTTGTGGACAGTGAAAGAGGCCATTGGAGGAGGAAGCTAATCCCCAACAATGAAATCCATAGTTATGGGGGAGAGCAGTATATCTGGAAAAAAAGTAAAGCTGATGCATTTGTAACAATTTTCAGCCAGAAGTGCTGGATGAATGATCCAATTCCGCCTCTCTCCTTTAGAGGGCCACAACATCACAAAACCCGAAATTCAGACAATTCAATTCAATTCATACAATGTCAGAAATGCCAGGAGACACTGGGAACTGTGGTATCACTGCAGAGACTGCCAAATGTCAAGCCAGGCTGATCCATTCCAGCAAGAACATTGACGTGGGAAGAGGAGCAGAATGAGTTACTCTTCAAAGTGCTGGTGTAGATTTCTTGGCCAAATGGCCTATTTCCACACTCTCATTAACCTAACGTCGACTTTTCTCCTGTTGATTTGCATAAGTTTCAAGGACTCATGGAATTTTCTTGTTAATGTGTAACATTTTGAGGGGCTGAAGGGTCTCATCCTGTCAATCCATAACGGTCATTTCATGCATGCCTGAAATGTAATTATGGGAGTGATTGGTTCCCATACAACAGACACGTAGCTGATTCACCTTCGCCTTTCCCATAAAAATTCTCACATAGGTTTTTCGCCGTCTCTAATTCCCATGCAACAGGCTTAGTGCGCTAAATGGCGTTCTGTTGTCCCAGTGTACTAATCCCATATCACTGTTCAGCCTCTTCCAGTTCCTGTGTTACAGACCTGAGAAGGACGTTTCTTTTGCCGTGTTACAGGATAATGTGCTTCATTGTCTCCTGTCCTACTCCTGTAACTGTAACTCGGGCTCCAGGGGCTGGACTGCTTCGTCCAGTTCCCTGTATTAGCATAAAAGTCTGCATGTACTTCTGCTGTTAAGTGTAACAGGTTCGAGAAGCGCAATGGATACCTCCTGTAATTAGTATCTGTTGCTAACTCCTTCCGGTGTTTGGTGGGGAAAACTATGAACATGTTTCATCCTTGGGACCTCGAATTGGCAATGGATCAACCTGATCATCCATTCCTTACAGGTGAACGCCATTATTTCAGGAATTACTTGAGGGAACCCACTCTGAGCTGCTTCCAATGGTACAATATCCTTTCCTCTGCGAGGGAGACTAAACTGTGCACAATACTACCGGTGTGTTGTCACCAAGTTCCCGTAGAGCAGCGACAGCACTTTGCCAGCCTGCTGTCGGCCTCCCACCTCGGGTCAAGCAATGCTCACTGCATGTAGGAATGCGCAGTATTGCCCAACAAGTTAATTGTGTTTCTCTTCACAATCAGCATATGGGAACTTCTGGTGAAAATGTTTCAATTATGCTTGGAAAGAACGAATAAGGTGTGTTGAGCTCAACGTTCAGATCGACCTCGCAAAATATCTCGCCTGAATCTCCCATTAAACTATGCAAAACACACATTGCTCAGATTCCACGGAATCTACTCATGTGTTGCTGAGAAACAACAAAATGAAGTAAACATTGTTCGAAGTTATATGTCAAAGTGCAAAATGAAATACAAATTTTGAGTAAGACATAAATCAGGAAATTATGTATATACGTTTGTGGGGACTGCATGGATAATGGAGAGCTTGAAATATGCAGCTAAGCTGTGCTAATTCAAGCAAAGGTCCATGGTGAGAGAAATGGTTCTGTTCAGCATGTGTACGATGTTTTAAATTAACAATATGTTGACACTAAGTTGGAGAACAAGCTATGTTAGAATTGTTCAGAGAAGCTAACCGAAAACCTTGGGGTGGAATGCATTTTGGGAACAGCGATCATAACATAATGATTTTTAAAAGACGCCTAAATAAAAAAAACATTTGTTTTTAGTTGAAGTAACGATTATAAACTTGAGTCATGCAAGCCATGAAGTTGCGTGAGGCAAGGTGACTTCTGGAAAAGGATTTACAAAAATTAATGGCAGGTAAACAAAGGCTTTTTAAAATAAACAGTGTAATATGAACAATACACATATACCCACATCAGTGCAAACAACAAAATGGCCAAATGGAGAAACGATATTTAACAATACAAGTTAAAGATTGCATTAGATCAAAGGAAGCGGCTCACAGACATGCCAGATATTGTGAAAATCATGAATGTGGAGACATTTCGGACACAGCAAACGTCGACCAATGAATTGATTAGCACCAGAAAAGGGAAAAAAAAAGTTCAAACCAGCAACAAACACTTGGTTGCGCAAATGCTTCCATCGATATTTGAAAGGTAAGTGAATGCAGGGGCAAATATGGAATGGTGAATATTCGGATTGCATCATTATTTTTGCAGATGTTTGCGAAATTACAGTGAAACTAAACAGTCACTTTCATGTCTGCCCACATAGAGCCAAGATTTTCTTTTGTGGAAATTCTGTTCTCTCTTGATTCAAAAATATCAGAGGCGATGGCAGTGAAATTCACACAGAATCGACTGACTATCTTAGGAGCATGCACAAATGCAAGCAGTCAAATTTCACAAGAATGCCAAAGTATTCTGCACATACTTCAAACGGAATGGAATAACCGGGGATCAATTAGCGCCCATGAGAAACCAAGGGGCAATCCGTATATGAAGCTGGACAACTTGATAGTTCGTTACATCAGCGCTTCAAATCTGTATAACTGGACAAAGGAGGACGTAGGTATGGAAATGAACAAGATGGACTATGAAGCTCTTGAGCAGACTGAAATAAGATGGAGTAGGCATTGATGGGTTTGACTTTTATAAAACTGGGAAATCACCACGTCCGGTTACGTTGTATCACAGTGTTGGAGATGAAATGAATCAATTCAGTGAGTGACTCGCTCATAGCTGTCTAATTTAGATAAGTAATCATGCCGCACAAAAAAATCAATTTATTGACTGTTTACTTGTGAGCTCTCGGGGTGAGACAAGTCGACCTCTGACGAGATACAGGATGCTGCGTGATTATATATATTACAATCAACACTAATTAGCAAAGTGCTGATCGAAGTGTACTTAGTAAGTAGGCAATCGGTCCAGGCACTAGCCCCAGTCACGTAGCTGTCTGGACAGTGCTGGTTGGTAGTTGATTCGCAAATGTTAATATAAATATAGATTATTCTAAAAGAAGAACATTCCCATGCTGGGAAAGTATTCACTGTCAGGTGCCAGGACAGCAGAAAGATCAGCCACCTCACTGAGCCAAGGAACGCACAAGCAGACACTATTATTAAAATTAAAATGGATTCCCCGCTTTAATACATGATCAAATGGCGGCCTGGGTTCTAACAAATTACCCAAAATTCACTTTTTAACCAATCAGAGGAGCAGTTTAGAAGGTTGGGAAAAATAATGGACATAACCAAACCCAAGTGGTTGTCAGACGGTGGCACTCCATGGTCACAGGCAGAGAAATCCAAACTAATAGAATTAGAGAATTCACAAACTGGCGGGGAAATTCGAAACAGAAAAATAACATACAAACTGGGAAAAAATAGGTGAAGTCGGTACCAGTAGTGACACAAAGCTGGCACAGCATCGTTCAAAGAAAACAATGGGAAGCAAGAGCAGAACAAAAATAGCAACAACAACCAGGATTCCTGAAAAAGTGTCGGAGCACAAAAGCTAAGTAAACTACCTACCCAAGTCCAAAGCTCACATTATGAACAAGCGTCAAGGTGAGAAGAATCCGACTTGCGAATATTTGTGGCTCTGTTTGCAATGTTTTGACGAAAGTCAGGGATATCAGTGCAACATTTGGAGCTGATAAGGGAACAACTGCCCCATTTCGTTGACAAAACATAGTTGAGAGCTATATGACTCTGAAGGGCCACAGTGCAGATAGCCATGATCTCCGCATTTAGTATTCTAAAAGCCAATGTAGTGGCATTTGTAAACTCTTCCATAGATTTTTTTTAATTTTTCGAAATTCAACCTCAAGTTGGAAGGTGGGATAAAAAGGGGAAAGAATAGTTAAAAGGTCATGACAAGTAGTAAGAATTATCTTTCTACAAGGCATCGGAGTATCAAAAGATGAATTGCGGGAGTGATAAAGGAAAGGAATTACATACCCTAGAAAGCAGCTGCCAGTCCTGGAGGCAGGCAGCCAGTGGTAAGCCTTCTGGCCATAAATGAAAACTAATGCCTTTGAAAGCGAAAAACTGATCAATTTGGACACCAAGCCAAAATTGATGAAGATGAAATAATGGCAGTCCTGTTGAAAACAGTAAGAATAAGTACGCTTCCAACGATACCGGATCAGAAATCAGACGCTGAAAGGAGGATGGAGCCAAGGTATTTATTGATCCCAACCCGCCAAATCAAAGGATATTTACTGTCAATGCAAATACTTGGTAGTGTGTGATCATTGTCATGATATTAGAGATAAACAGAGACGGGGGAGTACGTCATAGATTATAGCGTGGCAAGAATCACCCTTCAAAAGTGTCCATCCTATATTCCGCTTATCACTATTGTATTGTCCCCATAAGTGGAAGGGGCGCCGATCATTTATACGATGGTGGCATAGATTGGATAAGTTGTGACAGCAGCAGAACGACGTTGATGTAAAGACTTCAGCAGTGTCAGATTCATTAAAAAGGACCTGCCATTCAAGAATCTGACCTTTAGAATGGAAAGAATTGTTGGCACAACCCCCAGTGAAAGAGTGGCTGATCTTCTGTGCACAGAGATATGTCATACAGAGGAAGAATTAAAATACAAATCTTTCTGAGTAGGTATCTGCTGTCGTTGCTTTGCAGGTAAGGCAGCAGGAATCAACAGATTTTCTTCAAGGTGTGGTGCTCTGATGCACTGTGTCCCGTACATCCATGCGGCCTGCCCTTGAACTTGACTGCTTAACGGGTCACCAGCCGAACTCGGAAAGAGTCTTTCCACCTCAGTTCCAATTTGCCCTGTTTCTAATTCTTTTACTTGGCGTTCCGTGAACTGAAACTTTGAACAGCTTTGATTAACTCACGCAAGTACTTCCATTTGTCCAACACAATAGTGGGAACTGTATCAGTCATTAGAATAGTTTTGATTCATCCGCAATATGCTTCTGTTTTACTTTTAGATTAGATTCCCTACATCGTGGAAACATGTCCTACGGCCCAACCAGTCCACACTGACCCTCCGAAGTGTGACACACCCAGACGCATTTCCCTCTGTCTAATGCACCGAACACTATGGGCAATTTAGCATGGCCAATTCACCTACCTCTACATCTTTGGACTGTGGCAGGAAACCGGAGCACCCAGAGGAAACCGAGGCAGAAACAAGGAGAATGTGCAAACTCCACACAGACAGTCATATTGTTAGGCAATGATCATAACAATGTGCATGAGGTGATTCTATAAAAGCAAGTTGTGGGCAAGTAAAAAGACCCGTCTCCAGGGAAGGAAATTGTTGACAACCACAGGGCATCCCTCTTACAACATGTGTTTCGTTTGTTTACACATTAAACACGCTTCAGCTCTTTTCCAAGATGTTTTCTAAACATCTCGGTGCCACCAAGTTTGTAATACAGTATTTACCATTCCCTCCTTGCACACGTGTTCACAAAGTTCACATCACCAAGTAAAAAATCCAGCAGCAAAATGGAACGTAAACTTGTCTAGCAGGGGTCACCAACATTTTGGTTTGAGTATCGAGGGAGTACCATAATTGAGGCCATAGTTTGTACTCTTCAACAGGCGGCTTCCCTTGTGATCATTGTACCTTATGGAGGTCTGGCATTCCTATACACATGCTGTCTCTATCACGGTTTTTCTGGCGAACCAATTGGACCAGATGTTTGTGGTGTATGGCTGCCTATTTGGCAGCAGCACCTATCTACTCATTCCTTTGGAGACTATGCCAGTTGCCTCAGCGTGAGTCGAACATCTTGATAACTGCAAGATTGATTAGATAAAACAGGATTACTATTACACTGCACCATGGGGGTTAAACGTCCTCTGTATTCCCACAAGACTGCATCATCGTGGGTCACACCAAAAACACAATGGAGATTCAGTGTGCATCAGCAGATTTTCCTTTTGCTCGAATGCAAGCATTCGATGGATATGTTAGCTCCAACGTAACAATAAAGACACATCAATCTCCAGTGGCCATATTTCCACAGTTAACGCAAGGGCCAGTTGTTTCGTTTCTGGATTGAAAGGTGTAGTACTGGGGCCTGCCTGCCCCCATTTCCAGTGTACACTCGGGAAAGGGCAAATAAGGCAGGTGGGCAAATATGGTGGGTTCCACACTCAGTGGGTATCCATGTTCCCAATCAACCCTGTCAGGGCTGGAATACGGCATTTAGGATCACGATGTCACTGGACACAATCGGTTTTACCTGTAACTTGCATGGTGATCCATCCTAGCTCTGACAACAACAGTCGAAAACTGCTCAACTCATATGCGACTGGATATTATGGACTAGGTCGTATTATTTGGCTGAATCATTTCGGTGAGACCAGGAGGAAAAATATCACAAAAGCATAGAGTTAAAAAAGGCGAATCAGCTTCCCGTTTTGTTTTTTCAATTGTGGACTGCAGACCACTTCTGTCGGACAGATGGCCGCTTATTTGAGGCTCATTACACGAGCAGTTCGTATTCAGGCTACTCCCGGAATTTTGCTGTGTTTATATTTGTATCCTCCTTTGCACATTTTGAACAATCTGGCCGGTTTGTTCTCACCGTAAGGGGCATGCTTCATTAACATAACTCTAATTCTGTAGATGGGTCCTAGTTTGGATGGCACAGGCCACTCACGCCATGATATCAGCAATGAAGACTGGATGCTTCATTTTCAAAAGAAGGAAATATTTGTAATGGTTGTGTGTGCTGGGAACAATCAGGAGATGTTAGGAGTTCATCCGTTATCCAGGAATAAAGTCTCAATCCTCATCCCTATGAGTTTCATCCCCATCCTCACATAGTGTTGGTGCAGCAGGTATCACCTCAGGATTCTGAATTTAACATAATTCTTTATTTTACAGTGTTGTTGCTTTAACACTGGTTATATAATACTTACCTTTCGTGACCTTACACTTTTTCAAATGTCAATTTCATTTTTTTAAAATCTCGCCATTCATAGTCAGCTGTGAACATCACCCACATTTTGGAAATTCTGTCCGCTATTCAGACCCCTATTCCCCAATCACATGCAAAGCTCCTTCAACTGGCCAGTAAGGTACATTTCCATTCTTCACATAGCAATGAATTACTGCAGTTATGCTTCACATTAACCACGGAACAATGAGACACTTCACTGACAATTCTATCATTATGAATGTACTCATAAGGATTAATTATTCACGAAAAGACAAATAAACTGACTGAAGGATTTTATAGGTCATTCTTGCGTGTGAATGTGTGCTGTGAGGAGGGTGTAAAGATATGTGAAGACTGTACAGTCGTCCACATGGGAATGATCAATGTTAAAGGCATATGATGAAGAAACGTGAAATTATCCAGATTGTTGGAGAAAGAGATGCACAGTATATTTCATACATCATAAAATATTGGAAAGTACAGGTGTAAATAAATCTTAAATTGTCCTTGTCTATAACCTGCTGACGTCTAACAGACAAGTTATTTGGTAACAAGCTATTTGCTCATCCAGTGGGAAAATAACCTTTGTCGTCAGAAGATTTGTGCATATGGAAAGTGATGTCTTGCTTCAGTTGGATAAAGGAATTGGTCAGATTGCACCTGGAGGACTGCATGCATTTTTGATTCTTTATCTTGGGAAATATATTATTTCCATAGATAGAGGGCAAAGGCAGTTTTAAAAAACTTCTGCCAGGCCAACTATTTCAAATAGGACCATGACAAACCAAGCCTGTGTTCTCCGGTGTTTCAAAGAGTGATAAATAATTTCGTTGAACGTGACAAAATACGGATTGGCTTTCTGCTTCTGACGTATTTCTGACTATTGGTGCAGCATGTATAAATTCCTTGAAACAGTGAACTGCATTCACAAATTAATTGTCACTCCAATGGGAGCCAGGTTGTTCTTCCCAAGAATAGAGGGATAGGAACAGACTGTTGCCATAAGGCGCGACTACAACGGCAATTCAGGGAGAATGCACTGAATATAAATGCAATTATGTTTGTTCTGATAATCCTAAACTCAAATTTCCTGGAGGTTCCCTGTAACAGTTCACTCGCTGAATAATTTAAAATGTCTCTCTCTGACGAAGATACTCATGATCCAGGCTCAATAGTTTTCAACATCTTCTCCAATTGTGTCCTTCCCACTAATGAGAGAATTGCTGGTCTTTATTCGCCCTGTTTATTTCGATTACTCCGTGTGAAACCCAAACCTACATTGGATGTTGTCCTTTTCCTATCGCTAGAGACAAAATAAATAGAAATGTTTCAGAACATGCAAACTTTTACACTCATCTCCAAAGTCAGCCTAAAATGCAACTCAGCCAGATTTGAGGATATGTTTATTTCATCAAAACTTCCAATTCATTCTCACCATCTGCATCAGTATATTCAAGGATCACACTATCACTCTCTGTGAATCCAGTTACTGCTTGTCCTGGGTGAAGACGGATATGAAGTGCATGTTTAATGTATTCACTGGTTCCGTGCACAGGTTGCAACCTTGGTCGCTAAAAGAACATTGACCATAGCAAAATACAGCGCAGAACAGGTCATTCGGCACTCGACGTTGCGCCGACCTGTGAACTAATCTAAGTGCATTCTCATACGCTATCCCATCATCATGAGCTTATTCAAGAATTGTTTAAATCGCCTTAATGTAGCTGAGTTAGTTACATTGGCATACAGAGCATTAGGCGCCTATACCACTCTCTGAGTAAAGAATCTGTCATAAATCTATCACCCCTCAATTTGCAGTTATGCCCTCTCATACAAGCTGACGTCATCATCCTGGAAAAGACATTTCCATTGTTTACTCTATCTGATCCTCTGATCATCTTGTAAGTCTCCCTCAAATCCCGTCTTAGCCTTTTTCTCCGATGAGAACAGACACAAGTCTTTCAGCCTTTCCTTATAAGATCTGCCCTCCAGACCAGGCAACATTATGGTAAATCTCCTCTGCACATTTTACAATGTTTACATATCTTTCCTGCAAGCGGGCGAACAGAAATGTACACAATATTACAAGTGAGGCTGCAAATGCTTTTTTTTTGTTGCAACAAAGGAATCCGGCTCTGGAACTCAATCGCTCAACCAATACAACATGACATACCGTATCCATTATTACCAGCACTATCGACCTTGTTTGGTAATTTTCAGAGATCTATGCACGTGGACATCAAGATCCCTCTGCACATCCACACTTTCAAGAATCTTTCCATTTACCCATTATGCTGCCGTCCTGTTATTCATCCCAAAGTGAACTACCTCACTCTTATGTGAACTCCATTTGCCACCTCTCAGCCAGACTCAGCAGTCCCTCTACAACCTGCAACATTCTTCTACACTGTCCTCTATTCCACCGACTTCAATGTCACCTACAAATTTACTTATCTATCCACCTATGCCTACGTCTAAGATATTTTCAAAAATGACCAACAACAGTTGTCCCAAAACAGATTCTTGTGGCATACCAATAAAAGCGGACTCCAAGCCTTTTATTGTTCAGAAACCATCACTCGCCTCCTTCCTAAAGAAAGTCAGTTTCTAATCCGCACTGCTAAATCACCCTCAATCCTATGCCTCTGCGATATCTCCTAACGCCTACAATATGGAACTTTATCAAGTCCATGTACACTATGTCAACTGCCCTACCATCGTCGACATGTTTGGTCACCTTCTCAAACAACTCAATGACGTTTGAGAGGCATAACCTGCCTTTGACAAACCACGTTGACTATCTGCAATCAATTTGTTGCTTGACAGATTGTTATAAATCCTATCTCTCATAATCCTTTGCAAAACTTTTCTTACAAATGACATAAGGTTCAATGGTCTATAATTACCTGGGATATCCCCAATGCCCCATTTGAACAAGGGCACAACATTTCCAATCCTCCAGCCCTCTGGTACTAAACCTGTAGACAATAAAAGCTCAAAGATCAAAGCCAAAGGCTCCAAAACCTCCTCGCTAGCTTTCCAGACATTCATCAGGTTAATCCCAACCCGCCCAGGCGACTTGTCTATTTTCAGTCCTTCCAGAGTTGATAACACCTCCTCCTTACTAATTTCGTCATTTCTGGTCAAATGCCTCTATCTCATTCTCCTCCTTTATAGTATTCTCCTTTTCCTGACTGAAAACCGAAGAGAAATAATCATTTAGACCCTCTCCGATCACCAGAGGTTACATACAGAACTTCCCACTTTTGTTTTTGACTGGCCCTATTCCTGCATTCAGTACTTTTTATTCGTTATCTAGCAAGAGCAAGTTGATGGTGCTCCTTTATTCCACTTGTTAAAGACTTCCCATGCCCTCTCATTGACATCTAAACTCTCCCTTAAAACACTTCCTCGCTCATCTATAATTCTCCATCGCCTCATTTGAACAATCTCGTATTATTGTCACATAAGCCCCCTTCTTCGGCTTAACAACCGAAGCAATCTCTGTAGTAAACCACGGTTCCCTTACCTTTTCACTTCCTCCCATTGTTTATTTTAATAGATGCATTCTTTCCTGCGTTATCCTCTTCCCATTGATATGCAGATAGACTATCTTGGGATTCTTCTTAATCTTAGCCCTTAATGTTTAATCATGCCCACTTTTTGCAGTTCTAATTATTTCCTCAAGTATAGCGCTACAATTTCTCTGGGCCTATATGACCTCAGTTCGTCTGCTCACTTTATTCTGATCTGAAGCCTTTTCTTTATTTTTTATTCCATTCTTAATATTTCCAGGCATTCAATGTTCCCTGGGGTTGTTTTCCTAAATTTGATCTTAGATGCAACATGTTGGGCCCATACGCTTGATAAATCCATTTTAAGAATGAGCTGTCAACCCCCTCACAGACAAAACACTATTGTGCTTGAACGTTACCCAAAGGTAATTGTGCTTGATGACCTTCGTTATTTCCCGTCTTTTCTTTACCAAATCTCCCTCCCCAATCTAGAAAACATTCTTTTTCAATCATGTTTTGTTTTTGCCATTTCCTTCACAAAGTTAAAATGTATAACGTAATAGTTACAGGTCCCAAAATGCTCTCTTGTCATTCTGCCAGTAATACCTGAGTGGCTTCATTTTCAAAAGGAAGGCCCAGCACTGCGCCGTCCCTTCTTGTGTCTTCTAGCTGCAGGTATAAAAAAAACTCTCTAAAATAAATTTCAAAACATATGCCCCCGCCCCCTATTTATAATACTAGATTTCTTCTCTAAATGTGGGGAATTTAATCCCTGAGTATTATTGTTTTTTTTTACACACCTCATCGAATTGGCTCCACATCTGTTCCTGTATTTCCTTTCAACTGGCAGTCAATAATATATCCCCAGCATTTTGCATATCGTCTTCTTCCGAATCCCTATGCACAAACGCACATTTGAAGACCCCTCTAAGATATCCTCCATCCTTACTATTTTAACCGTTTCCTTAATTAATAATGAAACAGATCCTGCTCTTTTATACACTGTTCCGTCCTCCTTGAGTTCCTATTTACCAGAATACCGATTTGCTCGGCCTGACCTCCCTCAACCAAGTCTCTGCAATGGTAAAAAAATGCCTCAATTCCACATGTCAATCCATTCTCCTACCTCGTCTATCTGACGCTTAATATTCTCAGCATTAAGATAAAGGACATCCAAACAAGAATATAACACCCAGAACACCCTGTACCTCAGAGTTCTGCAGTCATTCACCGGTTGCTATCAGGCTGCCTGAAATGACCGAAAATGCATCTCTGGAGTTGAAAAAGATTATATTTGTTCAATCGCCATTTTGTTTTTTAGCGACTTTTCAAAAACGAGCAATCGCTGCTGCATGGTATGAGCTTCTGGTGATTAAGTACCCCCTCAGTCCGCAGAGGGGACAGCCTTCACCAATGGGCAGCATTGTTTGTGTCTCTCCCCAAGGCCGGAATTAAAATTTGAATCCCCAAGTTGGAGAATGGCTAAATTTGATGGTATTAGGTATGAACATTCGAAGGCTGATTGGGGCATATTTTCGCCGGTACAAGAAGAACTAGAAACTGGGAAGCCTTCAGAAATGGTTGAACGAGAGACCAGAGACAGTGTATTCATATTAGGGTGAAAAGAAACGCTGGTAGGTGTAGTGAACGCTGGATAACGAGAGGAATTGAGGTTTGATTAAGGGAAAGAAGGACGCATATGAGAGGGATAGACAGGAAAGATCGAATGAATTCTTAGAAGAGTACAAAGGCAAGTTACTTAATTGGAAAATCAGAGTGCAAAATGGGATATGAGAGAGCTTTCTCAAATAGGGTTAAGGAGAATGCAAAGGGTGTTCATAAATTCATTAAAGAAAAACGGGTGACGAGGGAGAGGATAGGGCTCCTCAAATATCAACAAGGCAACCTATGCATTGAGCCGCAGGAGGTTGGTTAAATACTAAACGATCATTTTGCAGCTGTGCTTCCTGTGGAGCAGGACATGAAAAATATGGAATATTGGCAAATACATGGGGATAGCTTGGAGAATCTCCATATTACAGGGGATAGAGTCCTGGATGCCTTGACACATATGAAAATTGATAAATCCCCAGGGGACAGATTGGGGGCCCCTTAGAACTCTGAGTGAAGCGATGAAAGTGATTGTTGAGATATTTGTATAATCAGTAGTCGCAGGTGAGTTGCTGGAAGACTAGAGGTTAGCGAACATGTTGTCACTGTTTAAAAATGCAGTAAGTAAAAGCCATGGAACAATGCATCGTGGTAGGCAAGTTGTTGAAGAGTGTCCTGAGGGACAGGATTTACATGTATTTGGAAAGATAATGAGAGATTAGGGATAGTCAGCATGGCTTTGCGCGTGGAAGATCATGGTTCCTCAACTTTCTCGAGTTGTCTTTGAAGAAATAACAAAGAGTATTGATGATGACAGTTTGTTGGACGTGATCGATGTGGATGACAGTGACGCGTTGAACAATATTCCTCAGCAGAGACTGCTTGCTGAGTTTAGATCTCGTGGGATACGGAATAACTAGCCATTTGGAGACCGATATGACTCAGGTAAGATACAGAGGATGATGAAGTGTTGCTTTTTGGTGAGGAGGCCAGTGGTGTGCCACAAAGGTCGATGCTGGGTCCGCTACTTCTCATCATTTGTTTCAACGATTTGGATGCGATCATAACAGGTATATCTCGGTAGTTTGTAGATGACAGTAAAATTGGAGATGCAGTGGAGGGCGAAGAAGTTTCCCTGAGATTGCAACAGGATCTCGATCAGTTCGGCCAATGGACTGAGTAATGGCAGATGGAGAATAATTTAGATAAATGTGAGGTGCTGCATTTTGGAAAAGCAATCAGAACAAGACTTATATGCTTCGTGATAATATCCTAGAGAGTGTTGCTGAACAGGGAGACTTTGGATTGAAGGTTCCAAGCTGCTTGAAATTAGAGTCGCAGCTCGATAGGACAGTGAAGACGTCATTTGCTATGGTTTCCTTTATTGGTCAGAGCACTGAGTATCAGAGTTCGCAGGTCATATTTCGGCTGTAAAGGACAATGGTTAGGCCAATTTTGGAATATTGCGTGCAGTTCTTATTTCCTTCCAATGGAAAGGATGTTGAGAAACTTAAAAGAATTGAGAAAGATTTTACAAGATTTTGGCAGAGTTGGAATATTTGAGCTACAGGGAGAGGTTGCATCGGTTGGGGCTGTTTTAACTGGAGTGTCGAAGGCTGAGCGGTGGCATTGCAGAGCTTTGTAAGATCATGGGGGGTAAGATAGGGCAAATAGACAATGTATTTTCCACGGGGTCGCGGAGTCCAGAACAAGTGGGCATAGGTTCAGGGTGACATGGACAAAATAGAAAATGGACCTAAGATGCAATACTTTAACACAGAGTGTGGTACGCATATGGAATGAGCAGCCAGAGGAAGATGAGTAAAATTATAACAAATAAATGGCATCTGGATGCCTAAATGAATTGGAAGATTTTAGAGGTATATTGGCCAAATGCTGGCAAATGGAATTGGATTAGGTTAGGATACCTTGTCAGCAAGTTCGAGTTGGATTGAAGGGTCTGTTTCCATGCTGTTTGACTCAGTGACTGTAAGTCAACATGCTCCCAGCGATGCTGCTCAGTTGTGTGGATCCTGGCTTACGCTGACGCTTTGTGATCAATGAGCACTCTCGCCATGGTGATTCAAATCTGCTTTTCTCCAGACGGAGTTTCTCACAATGAAATGGTTCGTGCTTTTCTCTGCTTTCCATTCCATGATCCACAGGATATTGGGAACCCTACTAGTTCGTGATGACAGCAACACGTATCACCCTGAAATGGAAATCAATGTGTCAGTGGGTTGAGCAGGATAATTTGGAATAGGAAAGCTGAGGTTAAGCACAAACCGATTCACGCAGCTTGTGGATTGATGAATGTGCGAAGGAGTGGCGTGTGTGAGGTCAGGAAGCTGGGGAGGGGTATTAGGCCAAGACTTGTTAGGTTCAACTGAGTGTCAGTACAAAATGTGTGGTGACCGACGCCCGACAAAATCCACGTGTCTTAGTTACTAATGTGATTCTTGCCTTACCGTTTGCTGCTGTTTCTTTTTCAGATGCAATCTATTGGAACGATCTACATTTAAGCCAACCAAAAAAGCATTTTAGATGAACCATGTTTTAATCTCTGACCATACACGCAGATGTAAAATTATATGTTGCCATTGGCTAATATGAAGGTGACATTTATGGATTTGAGTTTGGAGGATTTACTGTGAGACATCAAGTGCGACAGGAGTCTATTCAATTGTTAATATATTTATCAAGGGTTTGGTTCAGGGTACAGATGAATGAAGTATGGGAGGCAGACCGCATGTCATCAATATAAGTAGCATGTGAGGTGCATTCTGATAATGCATGACAATGCATCGATTCCCTGCAACAGACTCCGACCGAAGATTAATCTGTTGGATCTGATTGCTGTTCAGTCATTGGTGCGTAATGTGGAAAGCATTTGTACCTGCACTGAGAGCAGTGATAGTACCTACACTGAGAGCAGTGATACTATGTTGGCTAGGTACCCACTGCCAAAGGCGGATTCCAAATGAATGGTTGTGGAGGAATGTTCAAGTGATAGCCCTGATCCAGCTTGGAATATCTCAGTCCAGTTTTAGGAGCAGGCCAATATATCACTCAGCGTTGCAGGAAGCTGTAAGGTCTAGTAACACTGCTTGAATTCAGTGTTAGTTTTAATCTCAAAGTTTACTGATCCGAACGAAATGTTTACCATTTTTCATGTATTGGGCAATACGAAGATGTGAGTACAAGTATTCAACAGAACATTATTTACATTATCTCTGAAAACAATAACATTGCAATCAAATCTATGGAACTATGTCAATACAAAAGTAAAGAACATAGTTTTTTTTTAATATCTAAAAAATAACACGTTGTCTCACTGTTTTGGTGATGGCAATTGCATATTCAATGTCAGTATTAAAAGAAATACGTTGTCGCACTAATAGTTTCAACATTGTTGATTTCTGAACGATTATATAGTTACAGTGAGTAAACAATTGAACAATTTAATGAAATGTTCGTTGATTTAAAAACAATTAATTAATGGAAGTGCACAATATAATGTTCAAGCTTCAGCTATTTAGCAACAACTTAAACATGATAATAATTGTAATCAACTTAAAAAGATAAGGCGCTTCATCCCTAGACGTCATGCGGACCTATGGATCTGAAGCCCATCTGACCTACACTATTCCATTTTCATTCAAATATTTATCCAATGTCCATCTAAACGTCCTTAAATTTGGCGAGTCTAGTACTGTTTCAGGCAGTGAGTTCCACTACCTTACGACTCTGTGTAAAGAAACTACCTCTGACATCTGTCCTATATCTATCAATCCTCAATTTAAAGCTATGTCCACTCGTAAGAGCCATCGCCACCCGAGGAAAAAGACTCTCACTGTCCATCCTATCTAACCTTCTGATTATCTTTTATGTCTCAATGAAGACATCTCTCAACCTTCTCTCTAACGGAAACAGCCTTACATTCCCCAGCCTTTTCTCATAAGATCTTCCTTCCATACCAAGCAACATCCTCCTAAATCTCATCTAAATCCTTTCCAAAGCCTCCTCATCTTTCCTTTAATTCAGTGACCAGAATTGTACACGATACTCCAAGTGCGGTTGCACCAGTGTTTTGGACAGCTGCAACATGACTTCATGGTTCCGAAGCTCAATCCCTCTACCAAATAAAGGTAACGCATTGTATGCCTTCTTCGCAATCTGATCAATCTGGGTGGCAAGTTTCAGGGATCGAAGTGAGTGAAACCGCAATCTCACTGCTCATGCTTACTACCAAGAATCTGACCATGAGCTGAGTAAACTTTATTCTGTTGCTCCTTCCAAAGCGAATCATCTCACGCTTTTCGTCATTCAACCCATTTTAACTCTCAGTCCAGCACTGCAGCTTATTTCTGCCCCTCTGTGACCAGCAAATTTCTTCGGTGCTATCGACAACTCCACCAACCTTAATGTCATCCGCAAATTGACTAAAACATCCTTCTAAACCCTCATGTAGGACATTTATTAAAATGACAAACAGCACCTATCCCAAAACAGATCCTTAACGTACACCACGAGAAAGTGAACACCAGGCTGAACATTTCCCATTAAGCAACGCCCTCGATCTTCCTTCAGCGAGCCAATTTCTAATCTAAACTGATGTATCATACTCAGTCCCATGCCTCCGTATTTTGTGCAAGAGTCTAGAATGGTGAACCTTATCGATCACTTTACTGAAATCCATATTCACCACATCAACTATTTTCTTCTCTTCCACCTGTATGGTCATCTTCTCAAAGAACTCAACAAGTTTTGTGAGGTACAGCCTCCCTTTGCAAAACGGTGTTGACTTACCCCGAATGAACGTATAACTCCCTAGATGATTAGCAATCCTATCTCTTATAAACTTTTCGACCACTTTAACCACGCAAACACGTAAGGCTCACTTGTCGACAATTAGCAGGGTTGTTGTTAATCCCCTTCTTGAAGAAGGGGGCAACATTTGCTTTCCGCCAGTCTGCTGGCACTATTCTTGCAGAAAACGACAACATAAAGATCAAAGCCACAGTCTCCGCTAGTCTGCTCCCTGGGTTCCCAGCGAGTCCTAGAATAAATCTGATCCGGACCAGGGGACCCATTTATTTTGACATGTTCCAGATTTGTTCCTCCTTATGAACCTCAATCCCGTCTTGTCTTGCAACCTGTATCACAATATTCGCCTCGACAACATCGTCTTTTTTAAGTGTTTATATTGTTGAAAAATACTCATTTAGCTCTTTCACGCTCTCCTCGGACTCCACGCACAACTTCCCACATTATCCCTGATTGTCCCTCACCTTTGACTCATCATTCTTTCATTCCTGATATACCTATATATCCTCCTTACTGTACTGCCAACTAACGAACACAAACTGATGTTCATGGATTGAAAAACAAATGATTTGATATTGTTGAACAAGCTGCAAATGTGTTGCTGGTCAAAGCACAGCAGGTTAGGCAGCATCTCAGGAATAGAGAATTCGACGTTTCGAGCATAAGCCCTTCATCAGGAATAAGAGAGAGAGAGCCAAGCCGGCTGAGATAAAAGGTAGGGAGGAGGGACTAGGGGGAGGGGCGATGGAGGTGGGATAGGTGGAAGGAGGTCAAGGTGAGGGTGATAGGCCGGAGTGGGGTGGGGGCGGAGAGGTCAGGAAGAGGATTGCAGGTTAGGAGGGCGGTGCTGAGTTGAGGGAACCGACTGAGACAAGGTGGGGGGAGGGGAAATGAGGAAGCTGGAGAAATCTGAATTCATACCTTGTGGTTGGAGGGTTCCCAGGCGGAAGATGAGGCGCTCCTCCTCCAGCCGTCGTGTAGTTGTGTTCTGCCGGTGGAGGAGTCCAAGGACCTGCATGTCCTCGGTGGAGTGGGAGGGGGAGTTAAAGTGTTGAGCCACGGGGTGATTGGGTTGGTTGGTTCGGGCGGCCCAGAGGTGTTCTCTGAAGCGTTCCGCAAGTAAGCGGCCTGTCTCACCAATATAGAGGAGGCCACATCGGGTGCAGCGGATGCAATAGATGATGTGTGTGGAGGTACAGGTGAACTTGTGGCGGATATGGAAGGATCCCTTGGGGCCTTGGAGGGAAGTGAGTGTGGAGGTGTGGGCGCAAGTTTTACATTTCCTGCGGTTGCAGGGGAAGGTGCCGGGGGTGGAGGTTGGGTTGTTGGGAGGTGTGGATCTGACAAGGGAGTCACGAAGGGAGTGGTCCTTGCGGAACGCTGATAGGGGAGGGGAGGGAAATATATCCTTGGTGGTGGGGTCCGTTTGGAGGTGGCGGAAATGGCGGCGGATAATACGTTGTATGCGCAGGTTGGTGGGGTGGTAGGTGAGAACCAGTGGGGTTCTGTCTTGGTGGCGGTTGGAGGAGCGGGGCTCAAGGGCGGAGGAGCGGGAAGTGGAGGAGATGCGGTGGAGGGCATCGTCGATCACGTCTGGGGGGAATCTGCGGTCCTTGAAGAAGGAGGCCATCTGGGTTGTGCGGTGTTGGAATTGGTCCTCCTGGGAGCAGATGCGGCGGAGACGAAGGAATTGGGAATATGGGATGGCGTTTTTACAGGGGGCAGGGTGGGAGGAGGTGTAGTCCAGGTAGCTGTGGGAGTCAGTCGGTTTATAATAGATGTCTGTGTTGAGTCGGTCGCCCGAGATAGAAATGGAAAGGTCTAGGAAGGGGAGGGAGGAGTCTGAGACAGTCCAGGTGAATTTCAGGTCGGGATGGAAGGTGTTAGTAAAGTTGATGAACTGTTCAACCTCCTCGTGGGAGCACGAGGCAGCGCCGATACAGTCATCGATGTAGCGGAGGAAAAGGTGGGGGGTGGTGCCAGTGTAGTTGCGGAAGATGGACTGTTCCACATATCCTACGAAGAGGCAGGCATAGCTGGGGCCCATGCGGGTGCCCATGGCAACTCCTTTAGTTTGGAGGAAGTGGGAGGATTGAAAAGAGAAGTTATTCAGGGTGAGGACCAGTTCAGTCAGTCGAAGGAGGGTGTCAGTGGAAGGGTACTGGTTAGTGCGGCGGGAAAGGAAGAAGCGGAGGGCTTTGAGTCCTTCGTGATGGGGGATGGAGGTGTACAGGGACTGGATGTCCATAGTGAAAATAAGGCGTTGGGGACCGGGGAAGCGAAAATCCTGGAGGAGGTGGAGGGCGTGGGTGGTGTCCCGAACGTAGGTGGGGAGTTCTTGGACTAAAGGGGACAGGACCGTGTCGAGGTATTGGGAGATGAGTTCGGTGGGGCAGGAGCAGGCTGAGACAATGGGTCGGCCGGGGCAGGCAGGGAGGCTGAGACAATGGGTCGGCCGGGGCAGGCAGGGCAGGCTGAGACAATGGGTCGGCCGGGGCAGGCAGGGCAGGCTGAGACAATGGGTCGGCCGGGGCAGGCAGGGCAGGCTGAGACAATGGGTCGGCCGGGGCAGGCAGGGCAGGCTGAGACAATGGGTCGTCCGGGGCAGGCAGGCTGAGACAATGGGTCGGCCGGGGCAGGCACCAAATATTTAGGTGTTTAGGAGGAGTTCAAATTCAGATTTGTTTTCAACTCTGGGTGGCACAGGTTTTCTTTTATCAATACGCAATCATAGTTGGTGACAAAACGAGAAATTACTGGAAACACTCAGTAAGCATGGTAATAGGTACATCTTTGCAGAACAAGAATCACTGGTACCTGAGTCAAGGATGTTTCTGAGTATGCTCAGGAGATACCAAGGGAGCGGGTGAACAGTCAGAAGCTGTGGTGCACATTAGAACCAATGACACAGGCAGGTAGAGTGATAAGTTCCTGCAAAGAGAGGTCAGGGACCGGAACTTAAAAACAGTTACTTCGTGATTTAAATTTCAAGATTACTCCCTGCGCCATGTTGAGTTGCGGCAGAGTTGAAAGATCATATCACTCAAAATGTGACTAAATGGTTGTTGCGGGAGGAGCGGTTCATATGTTTGCAGCATTGAAATCTCTTCCAGGGCAGGTGGGACTTGTAAGAAAAGGTACACCAATATACTAGCAGAAGGGTTCGATAGTGTAACACGCGTGGATTTAAACTAATAATGCAGGATGTTGAGAACAAAAGCAACTGTTCAGAAAATGAACAAAAGGTAGATGTGACTAGTATAAACAGGCATGCCAGACCAATGATGGTGGTTAGGGTAGAAACTATAAAAGTTCAAATGTCAGTTGTAGTTTGAAGCAAATGACAAAGATGAGGCTCATTATTATGAGTGATTAACAAATAAGAATAGAGAGTGTGGAAAGCAGAGAGCAGACGATAATATTAAAAGAAAAAGCAAATCAATGGAAGTTATTGAATCACCTTGTGGAAAATTGCAAGCGGGGTTTGAAACACAATTGATAGGTTGATACAACAAATACTGACAATAAGTATGACGTGAAGTAGATTGTCTGAAGATCAAGGCTGCATTGTTAAATGTACTCAGTTTTCTGACAGGATAGACAATAAGGAGCCGGAGGTGCAACTGCTCACAGAGGCATAGAACAGAAACTCTGCAATGTTGAAACAAGGCCTTCGGTCCAGCAACTCAACCCCGACCGTCCGTATTGTAAGCCAATCAACCCTATTCCCATACGAGATTGCAGAACCTTTGAATTTGATCTTTTTGCTTTTATTGTCTGCACGAAAGTGCCAGAAGACTGGAGGATGGCAAAACTTTTCCTGTTGTCCAAGAAGGGGAGTGGAGACCATCCTAATAATTATACACCAGTCAGCCTTACTTTGATTGAGTGTAACGTGTTGGAAAAGGTGATAACTGATAGGAGTTACAATCAGTTAGAGAGAAATAGGTTCATTATGGATACTCAACACGGTTTTATGAAGTCTACGTCATGCCTCATAAACATTATTGAGTTGTTTGAGAACGGAACCAAACAGGTGGATGTGGGGAAAGTGTTTGATGTGGTTTATATGCATTACTGTAAGGTGCTTAAGAAGGTTCCCCGAAGTAGACATTTGCACAAAATCTGGAGGCATAGGATTGAGGGCGATTTTGCAGTTTGATTCAGAAATTGTCGAGCTGAAAGGAAACAGAGGGTGGTGTTTGATGGAAAATGTTCATCCTGGAGTTGACCTAACAGTGGTTCTCCGCAGGGATCAGTTTTAGGGATACTGCCGTTTGTCATTCTTATAAATGATCCGGATGAGGGCGTAGAAAGATGAGTTAGGGAATTTGCGGACGACACCAAGGTCGGTAGAGCTGTGGACAATTACAGAAGGACATCGATCAGTTCCAGAACTGTACTGAGAGGTGTCAAATACATTTCAATGTGATTCACTTTGGAAGACCCAACAGGAATAAAGTGGACTGGACTAATGGTAAGATTCTTGGCAGTGTCGATACGCAGTGGGATCTTGGTGTCAACATACAACGATCCCTAAAAATTGCCACCCATGTTGATAAGGTTGGGAAGAACGCATGCTGTGTGTCAGCTTTTTCTGGGAGAAGGATTGCGTTTCGGAGTCACGAGGTCATGATGCATTTGTACAAATCTCTGGTGCAGCAGCACTTGGGGTGTTGCGTGAAGTTTGGGCCACCATATTAAATGAAGGACGTGAAAGCCTTTGAAAGGGTTCAGAGGCGATTTACGAGGATGTTGCCGGATACGGAAGGAAGATTTTGTGTGGAGGGCTGAAGGATTTGATGTTGTTTCCTTGAGAAAGAGTATGGTTGAGAGTTATCATAATTGTGACATGTAAGATAATCGGAGGGTTAGATAGGGTGGACAGTGAGAGCCTTTTCCACAGATGGTGAGAGCTAACACCAGGGTACATAGCGTTACATTGAGGGGTGATAGACATTGGACAGGTGTCAGAGATAGTTTTTACACTCAGAAGCTAGTATGGGCGTGAAATGCCTTCCCTTCAATCGAATTAGATTCGGCAAATATAAAGGCATTTGAATGATCATGGGATAAATATATGTTTGAAAATTTAAGAGGATGGACAGGTTTCAGTTTGGTTCGACTGGACAGTGCAACATCGAGCGCTGAAGAGATTGTAATGCACCGTAATATTTGATGTTCTTGCTATAAATCTGCATTTACACGTGGCTAAAGCACCTGACTCTGCAAACTATTGGCAATTTAGCATGGTCAATACTGTAAATTGCATCTTTGGACTGCAGCATAAACCTGGAGCACCCGGGGAAAATCACGCAGACATGTATGGAATGTGCGACGCAGACAGTCTACCAAGGCTGGAATCTCACCCGGGGCCGTGTAGCTGTGACACAGCAGTGCTAACCACTGAGCAATCGCACCGACCTACTGGTTAAGAATTATATAAAAGCTGAATCAAAAAATGGTATTGGCATGAGAGAGAAGAATGATGCATCATTCTGGTTGGAAATACAAGGGAAAGGGAGAAATCCATGAAAAGGAATGAATTCGACGACCACCCCACCAACAGAAGAAGAGAACAATATAATGCAAGGCATAAGAGGACTTGCGCGAGAAGCACGTCAGTGATTATGGGAGGTCTGAAGATGCGTACTGACTAGTTTAATACTAGGAAAGATTAGCCTCGGAGAACGATTCATTAAGCGTACAAGTGATTGTTTCTTCGATCAACATATCATGTAACAACCAGAAAACTGCCTACTTCCGATCTGGTGTGATATAATGAGGAAGGACTGATTAATGGCCATGTATTTCAGTATCTTTTTGGAACGGATGATCACAACATGCCGGAGCTTAATATTCAGATTGAAAGAGTGAAGACAGACATTACGGGAGATTTGGTGTTGGGGAATAATAATTATACTGGCCTGAGGAAGAAGTTGGTGCTGGAATGCACTGGGCAATATGGTTTGAAGGGCAGGGCAATTGAAGTACAGTGGCAAATACTTAGGCAGATTCCAAAAACCTCTCAAACAAAATATATTCCTGAGTGCGAGAGGAATTTTACCAAGGTGAAAAGTCATCCATCTCCCAGAATTGAATTGGATTGAATTGACTTCATCGTCATGTATACCGAGGCACAGTGAAAAGCTGTGTCTAGCAAGCAACAGAGGGCGATCACAGAGTTAAGTAGCTTGGATAGTTTAATAATAATTTATCAGCGGCAAAATAAAAACACAGGTTCAGACAAATGTTCAGTGCTTGCGAGTACTTTCAGTTTTCTAACAACAGTCGGATAGACACTGTTATGAAATCAGCTGGTGTTTGTGTTTAGCCGACTGCAACTTCACTCCGACGGAGAGGTTGTAGAAAAACATTGCCTATGTTGGATGATAGTTTTACAATATTGGTGGCCTTCTCTTGACAACAGGCCTGTTAGATCGATTCTATCTAAGGTTGACTTTTGTGATGTCTGGGCCAAGTGCAACACTTCCTGTAAGCATTCCCGTGTTAATGAAAGCCTAATCACCACATGGTTTCTGACCAACACTTTCTACTTGGGTGGCAACTTTGAGGGACCTATGTACTTGCTCAACAAGTGTTCCTCCATACTGCCAGGAATTCTGTCTTTAACCCTATATTCAGCATTCGAGTTCGACCATCCAAAATACAATATTCGCATTTATCCAATTTGAAATCCATCTGCCATTTATCAGTCCATCTCCACATCCTGTCCATATCACGCTGCAGACCGCAATAGCCCTCGATACTATCAATGGCATCTCCAAACCTTTGTGTCAGCTGAAAATTTTCTAACCCACCCTTCAACCTCCTCATCCAAGTCATTTATAAAACTGCAAAGATCAGAGTTCAAGAACAGACCCTGCGGGACCCCACGCAACACTGACCTCCAGGCAGAATGCTTTCCATCTCCAGCTACTATCTGCCTTCTATCACCCAAACAATTATGAATCCAGTAGGAAAATCGCCTTGTATCCCATACTTTCTGACTAGAACTCGAATATAGAACAGTACAGCAGAGTGCAGGCACTTCAGTGCACAATGCTGTGCCGAACATTTATCTCAATCTAAGATCAAATGCACGGATACATGCCTTGACTTAATGCCGTCCTGTTGCTCGTACAGCAGTCCGTTGACTGTCCGTTATGTAATTGACTTTATGACCACGGCTGGCAGTGCATTCCATGCAATCACAACTCTCTGTGCAAAGACTCGTCCTCTGACATCTCCTCTATAATTTCCTCCAATCACATTAAAGCTATGACACCTCGTTTCAGTAATTCCGTAGATATCTACTCTAACTGTGTCTCGCATTGCTTTGGACACCTCTATCAAATCACATATCTTCCTTCTTCCTTCCAGTGTTTCCAGCCTGAGATCACTGAGGATGCAGTTCAGGAAGCATCCTGGTCAATCTCCTCTGCACCCTCTTGAAAGCATCTATGTCATCTCCATCCTTCCTGTAATGAAGCGACCAGAACTGGACATAATATTCCAACTGTGGACTAATCCGGATTTTGCAGAACTGCAGCAAAATCTCGCGGCTTTTAAACTCATTTCTCCCTTAATGAAACTCAAACGCCACACGCATGCAGAACATCCCGATCAGCTTGGGTGGCAACGATGAATGATCTATGTACATAGACTGCAAGATCCTGCAGTTCCTCCATACTGCCGATAAACCTGTCTTTGACTTCGTATTCAGCATTTAAATTCGACTGTTCAGAATGAATCAATTCACGTTTATCCAGTTGAACTCCATCAGGCACTTCTCCTTCCGGCTCTGCATCCTGTCAATGTCATGTTTTAGCCTGCGACAGCACTCGATGCTGCCTGCAAATCCACTGACGTTGGTGTCAATGCCCAACTTACCAACTCACACTTCCAATTCCTCATCCAATAAGTTTATAAACCGCAAAGAAAAGAGACTCAAGAACTGACCCCTGCCGAACACCACTGCTCACCATTCTCCAGGCGGAATACCTTTCATCCACTACCACTCACTGCCCTCTTTCTGCCAGCCTGTTCTGTATCTAAGCAGCACATATTTCCTGGATTGCACATTTCCAAGTTTTCTGCATGAAGCTACCTTCCGGAGCCTTATCAAATGCCTCATTGAAATCCATATACTCCACACCTACTGCTCAACATATCTCGTTATGTTCTCAAGGAAATCAGTAAAGGTTATGAGGCATGAACTGACCCTCACAAAGACATGCTGACTCTTTTTGATCAAGCTATTTTTTTTTCCAAATGGTCACCAATCCTATCTCTCAGAGCACTTTCCATCACCGTGCTTACCACAGATCTAAGACTGACTCATCTGTTCTTCCCAGGGGTTTCCATATTCCCGTTCGTGAACAATGGATCAACATTCAACTCCTACCAATCATTCGGTACTACTTCCATGGAGAGTGTGAAAGGAAATATCATCGCCTGAGGTACAGCAACCTCCTTTCGTCGCTTTCTATAGTAACTTCGATATATCTGGTCCAACACTGGGGTCTTATCTAACTTGATGCTTCCCAGATTTTCAAGCAAATCCACTTCCTTAATATAAATTTGTTCATGCCAATTAACCTGGTCCACCGTATTCTTGCTTTCAACAAGTCCCCTCTTTGAAGTGAATACTGAAGCAAAACATTCATTTAGATCTTCCCATATCTATTCTGATCACAGGCAAAAGTTCCCTCCACTATCCTGAATCGGCCTTAACCTCTCGCTGGTCACTCTTTTATTCCTCACATAATTGTAGAACGCCTTCGGTTTTCCCTAATCCATTCTGCCAAAGCTTATTAGTGCACCCTCTCAGCTCTCCCTTGTCTATTTTTTAGTTATTTCCTAGCTACACACTAATCCTCTAAAGCTGTTTCACAGCCTTGTCTCCTCAACATTAAGTAAGCTTCCTGATTCGTCTTGTCGAGAATCCTTTCTTCTCTTGTCATCCAAGGCTTCTTCTTCCCATTTCTTGCCTGTCTCAGTGGGACAAAGTTGCCCAAAACTCACAACAAGCGCTCCTTACGTAGCTTCCACATTTCTTTTGTGACTTTCCGGGAGAGGAATTGTTGCCAATTTATATTCCACATCTCCTGACTCATAGCAGTCCAATTTCACCTTCGTCAATTAAGTGCATCTCATACTGTCTGCTCCTATCCCTCTACATAGCTAATGTAAAATAAAGCAGTTGTCGCCACTGTCATCAAAACGTTCTCACACCGAGAGTTCTAACACTTTGCCTGAGCCGTCAACTAACACTAAATATGCATAGCCTCACCCCTTGTCGGCCTATCTACATAATGAGTCAGAAATCCTTCCTGGAAACAGCTGACACAGTCAGCTCCATCCAGACCATCTGCACGAAGGATGTTACAGTCAAATATTGTGTACGTTGGAGTCACCCATAACATTTGAACGTTTCGAAATTTGTTGTTCAATCAGTTTTTCCATCTCTTTGCTGCAATTGGAGGGTCTATGTAAAACACCCATACAACATTCCTCAACAAACTCTTTTTCAGCAGCTGTTATGCACTCTCTATTAACAATGTAAATCTCCGCCTCTTGTAATCCGCTCATTGTTATTCTTATAAAATCTAATCCCTGGAACATCTAGCAACCATTCCTGCAACTGTGAAATAAATGTCTCCGTTATGGCTACAACATCATCGTTCCACGTACTGAGCAATGCTCTGACTTCATCACGGTTACTCCTGACATTCCATGCATTGAAACAGAAGCACTTTGATCCATCCCTTTGATCTGTCAATTATGTATCCTTCCTTGACAGACACTCTGCATTCTAGTTCTGCCCTTTCATCAACTACACTCTCCTCCGATCAGCATCTTTGGTTCAGATCCCCCTGCCAAACGAGTTTATACCCTCCCGAAATTCTTTTGCAAATCTCCTTCCCAGGATATTGGAACGCCTCCAGTTTAAGGGCAACTCAATCTTCATATTCAGGTCTAGAAAGTACCCCAACGATCTATGGACCTGAAACCCTCCCTCCCGCACCAGCTCTGTCTTAATGTTTTGAGCTGCACTCGCTCCATGTTGCTCGCCTTGCTCGGAAGTGGCACCGCTAATAATGTTGAGATTACTAATCCTCTCATCTTGCCTTTAAGCTTCTACTCTGATTGCACTTTTTAGATCCTCAGCCATTTTCCTATTTATGGCTTTGGTGCAAATGTGATTGCTTCCCCTCCCCGTCAGAATATTGTAGACTCGATCGGAGACATCCCAGACCCTGGCACCTGGGAGACAAAGTCCATCCCGGGAGTCATGTTCCCGAACAGAGAATCTGCTGACCTTTCTTCTAACTATTGAAATGCAAAGTGCTGGAGAGAAACTCAACACCTATGATAGGATCTCAGCCATGAGAAAGAGAATTAACGCTTTGAGTTCAGTACATATTCAAATAAGACTCTGCATATTAACTCTAAATTTGTTTCCATTTTTATGCTCATCCACTCTATTTCTCTACAATTTTCTGTTTTTATTTCAGGTTTCCATTGTCCCCAGTATGTTCCTTTCCTTGACAAGTTTCGATGTTGAATGTGCTTATAATTGCACAATATTGCCCATTTCTGTTCCCCTTCCAACTGTTGTGTACTTGCATTGCACATGAATCCGTTTCTTCTTCAAGTTCCCAACACAAACCATTTTGTGATATCTTTTTAAGTGTTTGAAAGGGTATTTTAGAGGCAGCTGCATTCTATGGAACAACAATTCATGGATAGCACATTGATGATGACACATTCTGCCCTTCACTGTACAGGTTTATTTCTCAGGTTCTGAAAGTTTTTAATCCATTCCACAGAATAATTACAGCAAAGATAATGAGCAATCAGAGCATCATCTCTGCACCAGATTGGAATTAGCTACACTTCTGCTGTCATTGTATTGAAATGTCCCTGCATTCCTCAACACGATCGTAGTTGTGTCTATTTTAAATATCTGAATGTCATGTCCAAATATAAACATTCTTATCAAGCTGCATACTCTGTTATTAAATTATCCTGTCATATTCTCAGTTTCGATCAACAGTCCATCTCCCAAGTGTAACCTGTTTCCTTGTGTGTTATATTTCATTCTATTTATCAGAGTGAATTTCAACTACTGGCGATTGTGATTATTACTGAATTCACCCGCTATCTCCAACGCCGCTGGCTTCATTCCTTTCTGCCTCCTCGCCAATATCGTATTCATCGTGTCTCTGGATCACTAATACATATGTTTTAAGGAGAAAGATCATTGTTCATATCATAATTCGCTTTCGACTGAAGTTCCAAATGTAAATGTTCCCTCGTTAAAGTCAATAAACTGCAACAAGGTTTGCCTTACTCGAGTAATGAAAGGGAAGTTCAGACAAATACATGCTTACACTTTCTGGTTAAAGCAAGCCTGCCCGGTGACAATCATTTGCTTGACGTGTTCTAGTGGACGTGATCAGCAAAGGAACAATATATTCATTCCGTGTGCTGTTTTGGGGAGGGGCTGGTTGGACATGGTGCATTGTCCATAAAAAAAAGGCAAAATCATTTGGCCTGCAAAAAGCAAACATCCAAGCCTCTCTGTTTACTGAATAGAGCAATTGCTAACGTGAAATGAGACCGATAATCAATGATGTCGACATTCAAACCGATCAAATTACTGAAAGTGCTGTAGTGAAAGGTGTTAACTGGAAATGTTTGTTTATTGACCGTGATTAATGTCACTCTCCAAGGATTCGAACTGTGTCACTGAAGGCCTTCCTTCTCCTATTTTTAAGAGGCTTCTTTCAGTGATTTATCCCGTTATAGCAGCATCTGGATCAATCCGATACTAACAAGGATCAACATCTGCAGAGACACGGAAAGAAGAGATCCAAACCTGAGACCATTAGACTGGAATGCTCCAACAATGGATCAGAATCTGAGAACGTTAGACTGTAATGTTCCAACAATCGACAGAAGTTTATTATGGGGTATTTTATATCTGTCCTGTTGTTGGGAAACTGTATCATATCGGATATTAGGTGTATTGCTGATTATTCAGGCAGGTTATTATCCCATTCTTGCTATCATCGGTGCACCTGGTAAGTCTCTCTATCTCTGTCATTTTTATTAATTCCATAAACTATGCCGAATTTCATTGTTATTTCGATTTTTATTCTCTTTTGGCAATGCCTGAAACTAACGTTATGAGTCTCAGTCACCAACTCCACTTATTACCCATCAACCTCAGACCTCTCCCTCACATCTGAGAACGAAAGTGTTCATAATATCGAGGACTTTTTTTGCCTTGAACTGAATTATGTCTCATTGTTCTCGTCATTGTAAAATCTGTCCACCAGCAACCCCATTGTATCCGACGTTCCACCTCTGTGTCAGTGTTGTTCCTGAATAAACCGTTTTCTGTGCCTTGGTAAAATCAGACTTTATGGCTCCAGCTCTCCAGCGCCCATTGTTCCACTTACAAATATTTCGATCACACTGTTTTCTTGTCTCCAAGCTTCACAATCGTGACTCCATTCCATGTTAGAGTAGTTTCGTTGTTGAGCAGTAATTCAAAGTGCAGGATATTACTCTTAAGGCACTATTTCAAACCCTACCACAGCTGATGGCAGAACTTAAAATCAAATTATAAGAATTGTAATAAATGCCAAATTGACTTACAGCAAACGTAAAGTCCCGGCATTATGCAGGAAAGCCTATCTGTTTCATTGGTGCCGTTTGCCAAATAAATCTAACATTATTATCTGGTTTGGTATAGGAGTGACTTTAGACCCACAACAATGTGCTGACCACATTATGCCTTATGGATTGACCTCCAAATCATGGACTAATAATAATGATCAGAAAAGTTGCCCTTGGTAGACAGGCCGACATCCCATGAAATAACAACATTAAAGATTGAAACAAACAAAAAAAGGTGGAGATTTGAAATTGAAAGAAACAGTTAAGTGCTGGGGAAATGGAGCAGGTTTGGAAACCTCTGTTAAGACAAAAACAGAATTAACATTTCGAGTCATTTCGTTGGGACTGAAAGCAGCTGGGACATAGTGAGATTGATGCTGGTGACAGGGACCTCTGTGTTTAAGAGGTGTGATGGAGTAGATGGAGTAAAATAAGAAAGATAGACAGAAAAACAAGTAAACAATGGGATTCTTGATCATTAACTGGGATTGGGAATAAAATTTGAGATTATTCTAATTTATTTTTCACCTTTTCCCATATTCATGAATATCATGCCTAGGTAGTTCCCCTCTGTCTTTTTTCTCTGAGTATGATCATGTTCATTAATTAATTAATGGGTTGTGAGTGTCGCTGGCTAGGTCAGCATTTATATCCCTTTCCCAGTTGCCATTGGGAAAGTGTTGATGAGCTGCTGTCTAGAACCACTGTAATCAAAGTGCTGTAAATGCCAACGTATTGGTTCATGTAGGTTTTTTTGGCACTTCGAAGCGATTAATGTAAGATGAGTGGCTTGACAATTTCAAAGGGTAATTGAGATTCACCCACATTTCTGTGGGCATGCCGTCATATGTAGACCAGACTACGAGAAGATAGCAGATTTCCTTCCGTGAAGGACAATTTTGAAACAGTGTTTTCTTTTCTGACAATCGCCTATATTTTCAGAGTTTTATTAAATTCTTCAATCCAGCGGATATATTGAATTCAAATTCCACCGTCTGCGGTGGCATGATTCGAATCCAGCCTACATTTCTTGGGACCCTGGATCATTTGCGTGAAGGTAATACCTAGACAATTGCCACACCAGCATTTTCAATCATCTCTTGCGATAATAGTCATGTTGCCCTTATCGTTACTGTGGGGCAGAAAGTTGCGCTGGTACATTGTCAAGTAGTTCTATGGAGAGAGGAACTGTAAATACCTCAGGTAACTGGGAATGTGTAGAGCTGTAATCAGTAAGGAAAAGCAACTGAGGACAGGAAAGCATTTCCAACACCGAATGGGTGTTCCATGCAAACACGGATTTAACTTGCTCCAGTCGTTGGAAAACCAGTTGAAGTTCTGGATATTATTTCTCACGTTTGCGTTGTCAGTTGCTGCATTCATTCAGGGAAACCTCAGGATGTGTTGACGCCACTCTGCGTGAAGTATGTGCACTGCCTTCACAGTGTATCTGGGTTTGCAACATGGCTAACAAATGGAGCAGAAGTTGCATAGAAGGGAAACTCTGCAACCAGAGAAGAGAAGGACACTGCACTATCCTCTCTGGATGTTCAGGAATATTTTCTTATGTATACATATTCCAGGGACAAATTTTGAAGCCAGTTTGATTCAACAATGGGAAGTTAACAGAGTCATGTCATCGCCTTCAGCATAACCTGTAATCTCACATCAGGGAGAGGGCTCTGCTGACACTGGCCATGAAATGAACTGGTTGGAGTCTGGAACTTTCCGAACAGGAGTGGCTAACACACGAATCATGTTTTAGAGTGCCATCTTCTGATGGACTCACAACATGACAGAGGCCATCTCTGTCCAATGCAGTGTATATGTTGATTCTGTCAACAGGAAGGAACAGAATAACAGATAGGCCTGGGCAACTGGGTGAACTCAGTAGCTCTTTTCGGACGTAGTACTGACATGGTGCTTCAAGGGTCTCCTCTTGTATTGACAATTTCTTGATTCTGTGAGCTACATCCCTGTGTATTGACGGATGCAAACTTTGTCAAAGCTGTTTAGTTATTCTGACCGCACATGTTGAAAACAGACGGAGAGGGAAACCAGAAAACTAAATCCTGGAAAGCTAGATGCCAGCTGTCAGGAAAATAATAGTGCTTTTTGACTAGACACTTCAAGAATGATGATATGATTTGGTAGAGTCAATCTAGATTCAGGAATGTGAAATCATGTTTGATAAACCGACTGAGGTTTGCACAGAATATTGTTTGTGACATCAATAAACGGGAGCTAGTGAGAGGTGAATAGCTGAATTGTCTGAAGACATTTGACGTTGTTGCACGCACGCGAGTCAACAAAGTTAAGAGTCCTTCTGAAAGGGTTGAATATATACATGCATTGAGAATTGGATCATGGGGAGAATACAGAGAGTACGTTCCTGCTCTTGGTTGAAGGACATTGCTCATAGGGTAAACATAGGCACAGGTAGGTGTTTTTTGTCGGGGCGAGAGAGACTCACGTTTGGTATGTTGCCTCCCAGGTGCAAGGGTACGTGACGTCTCTGATCGTGTTTTCCGGGTCCTTAAGGGGTAGGGGGAGCAGCCCGAAGTCGTGGTCCACATTGGCACCAACGACATAGGTAGGAAGAGGGATGAGGATGTTAGGCAGGCTTTCAGGGAGCTAGGTTGGAAGCTCAGAGTTGGAACAAACAGAGTTGTTGTCTCGGGGTTGTTACCCGTGCCACATGATAGACAGTCGAGGAATAGGGAGAGAGAACAGCTAAATGCGTGGCTACAGGGATGGTGCATGAAGAAAGGATTCCGGTATCGGGATAACTGGGGTTGTTTCTGGGGAAGGTGGGACCTCTAGAAACTGAATGGTCGACACCTGAACCTGAGGGGCACCAGTATCCTTGGGGGGAGGTTTGCCAGTGCTCTTTTGGGGGAATTTAAACTAACTCTGCAGGGGCATGGGAACCTAGACTGCAGCTTTAGGGTGCCGGACCTGGAGTGTAAGGAGGTTAGGAACATGGCATCAATCTCGAAGGAGGGTGCCTGTAAACAGGAAGGTAGCTTTAAATGTGTATACTTCAATGCGAGAAGTATACGAAATAAGGTAGGTGTACTTGCAGCGTGGGTTGGTACCTAGGATTTCGATGCTATGGCTATTGTAGAGACATGGGTAGAACAGGGACAGGATTGGCAGTTGCAGGTTCCAGGGTTTAAATGTTTTAGTAGTCAGAGGTGGGGGTAAAAGAGCGGGAGGTATGGCATTGCTTGTCAAAGATAGTATTACAGCGGTGGAAAGGACGATGGATGAATACTCGCAATCTGAGGTAGTTTGGGCTGAGCTTAGAAATAGGAAAGGTGACGTCACCCTGTTCGGAGTTTTCTACAGGCCTCCTAATAGTCCTAGAGACGTAGACGAAAGGATTGCGAGAACGATTCAGTAGAAGAGTGAAAGTAATAGGGTGGTTGTTATGGGGGCCTTTAAATTTCCAGATATTGACTGGAAAGGCTATAGGTCGAGTACGTTAGATGGGTCGCTGTTTGTCCAATGTGTGCAGGAGGGTTTCCTGACACAATATGTAGACAGGCCAACAAGAGGTGAGGCCATGCTGGATTTGGTTCTAGGTAACGAACCAGGCCAGGTGTTAGAATTGAAGGTCGGTGAGCACTTTGGGGACAGTGACCACAATTCAGTGACTTTTACTCAAGTGATGGAGAGGGATAAGTGTGCACTGCAGGGCAAGAGTTATAGCTGGGGGCAGGGAAATTATGATGCGGTGAGGCATGAATTAGGATGCGTGGCTTGGAAAAGTAGACTTCAAGGGAAGGGTACAATCGATATGTGGAGCATGTTCAAGGAGCAACTATTGAATGTCCTTGATATGTATGTACCTGTCAGGCAGGGAGGAAAGGATCGTGTGAGGGAGCCATGGTTGAATAAGGAATTGGAATTCCTTGTTAAAGGGAAGAGGGAGGCCTATGTAAAGATTTGGCATGAAGGTTCAATTGGGGCAATTGAGAGTTATAAGGTAGCCAGGAAGCATTTAAAGAGAGAGCTAAGAGCAGCAAGGAGGGCACATGAAAAGTCCTTGGTTGGTAGGATGAGAGAAAACCCAAAGGCTTTCTATAGGTATGTCAGGAATAAAAGAATGACTAGCGTAGGAATAGGTCTAGTCAAGGATAGTAGTGGGAAGTTGCGTGTGGAGGCTGAAGAGATTGGGGAGACACTGAATGAATACTTTTCATCAGTATTCACTCAGGAACAGGACATTGTTGCCGATGTGAAAATTGAGTCACAATTAATTAGGATGGATGGCTTTGAGGTATGTAGGGAAGAGGTATTGGAAATTCTGAAAAGGGTGAAAATGTATAAGTCCCCTGGGCCTGATGGCATTTATCTCAGGATTCTCTGGGAAGCAAAGGAGGAGATTGCAGAGACATTGGCCTTGATTGTTATGTCCTCGTTGTCTACAGGAATAGTACCAGAAGACTGGAGGATAGCAAATGTGGTTCCCTTGTTCAAGAAGGGGAGTAGGGATAACCCCAGTAATTATAGGCCGGTGAGTCCCACTTCTGTTGTGGGCAAAGTCTCAGAGAGAATTGTAAGGGGTAGGATTTATGAACGTCTGGATAGGAATAATGTGATTAAGGTTAGTCAGCATGGTTTTGTGAAGGGCAGGTCGTGCCTCGCAAGCATTATTGAATACTTTGAGGAGATGACTAAGAAGGTGGACGAGAGGAAAGCGGTAGATGTGGTGAAATGGATTTTAGTAAGGCGTTTGATAAGGTTCCCCATGGTAGTCTACTGCAAAAAATACGGAGGTATGGCATTGAGTGTGATTTGGAGGTTTGGATTAGGAATCGGCTGGCTGGAAGAAGACAGAGATTAGTAGTTGATGATAAAGGTTCATCTTGGAGTGCAGTTACTAGCGGTGTTCCGCAAGGATCTGTTTTGGGACCATTGCTGTTTGTCATTTTTTATAAATGACCTGGAGGAGGGGCTAGAAGGTTGGGTGAGCAAGTTTGCGGATGATACGAAAGTTGCCGGAATTGTTGACAGTGAGGAAGGATGTGGCAGGTTACAGTGGGATATCGAAAAATTGCAGAGCTTGGCAGATAGGTGGCAAATGGAGTTCAATGTAGCTAAGTGTGAAGTGATTCACTTTGGTAAGAGTAACAAGAAGATGGAGTACTGGGCTCATGGTCGGATACTTGGTAGTGTGGATGAGCAGAGGGATCTTGGTGTCCATGGACACAGATCTCTTAAAGTTGCCACCCAAGTAAATAGTGCTGTGAAGAAGGCATATGGCGTACTGGCTTTTATTGGTAGAGGAATTGATTTCAGGATTCCTGAGGTCATGTTGCAGTTGTATAAGACTCTGGTGCGGCCTCATCTGGAGTATTGTGTGCAGTTTTGGTTGCCATACAATAGGAAGGATGTGGAGGCACTGGAACGGCTACAGAGGAGATTTACCAGGATGTTGACTGGTTTGGTAGGAGGATCCTATGAGGAAAGGCTGAGGCACTTGGGGTTCTTTTCATTGGAGAAAAGAAGGTCTAGTGGTGACATGAAAGAGGTGTACACGATGATTAGGGGTTTAGATAGGGTTGACCATGAGAACCTTCTTCCAAGTATAGAGTCAGCTATTACGAGGGGGCATAGCTTTAAATTAAGGGGTGGTAGGACAGATGTTAGGGGTAGATTCTTTACTCATCGAGTCGTGAGTTCATGCAATGCCCTGCCAGTAGCACTGGTGGAGTCTCCCTCTTTATTGGCATTTGAATGGGCATTGGATAGGCATATGGTGGATAGTGGGCTAGTGTAGGTTAGTTGGGTTTGGATCGGCGCAACATCGAGGGCCAAAGGGCCTGTACTGCGCTGTATTTTTCTATGTTCTATATATCAGTGCCTTGGACATAGCTATTCACATGGAAAATGAATGATTTGGTTGTGAGATTCATATACCATCAATCTCATTTCGAATTTGTTAGAAGGTGAGAGGATGGGAAATGCAGCTGGTGAAAGGCACCTGGATGTCCCCGGACATGAGGACAGCAAATAATCAGTACAAGAAATATTATGTTGCCCTTAACTACGAACTTATTCAAGTACATGAATAAATGTATCATCCTGACATGGTAGAGTATTGTTGAGGCATTATTTGTGGCAATTTGTACAGATTTTCTGTCTGTTATAAGGAATGTTCAATTTGCCACAGAGACGGTGCAAAGGAGCTTTACCAGACGATGGAGGTACCATAGGAGAATGCGTGTTTAATCTGTCCCACTGTGAGAGAGTAAGAGTTGAATGCACTGCAACTTGAGGGTTGTGGAATGACATCCATTATGTTCAGAAAATACATCATAGAGTAAGAAATTGTATTTTTTTTTCTCCATGCCATGTGATTCCTGATAGTTTGCGTACCTGTGTGGAGCTCCATGCTGGTTGAGAGGGAGCTCAAGGCTATGAATGAACTCTCACGATCTCAACGTCAAGTTGATGTGTGACCCTGCACTGTACACAAATCTCTCAACAGCCACAATGGTTTACACCTGAAAACGTTAGCTAGTCCTACCATCTTCTGACATCCATAGGAATGCATCTGTCTTTTCGGTGATGGAAAGTGCCTGTTTCAGACGTGACATACATCATTGATTTTCAGTCCTCACTGTTAACAAACAATGTTAAAGTAACACGTCTGTACCATTAACAATGGTTCCTGATGAACACCTCGGTGTGCTAACTGGGCTCTTTGTCTCC
Source organism: Hemiscyllium ocellatum (assembly GCF_020745735.1). Taxonomy (NCBI): domain Eukaryota; kingdom Metazoa; phylum Chordata; class Chondrichthyes; order Orectolobiformes; family Hemiscylliidae; genus Hemiscyllium; species Hemiscyllium ocellatum. Next base: position 604,441 of record NW_026867607.1, read on the forward strand.
CTATGCAACGGGCAGGTGGGACTGAATGAGCCTTCTTCTTATCAAATCGGTTCGATGCGATGAACAGCTTCATCATATTACTGTGAAATCAGTTTGAGGTGTTGAATAAATTCTTTTATTCCGGTGGTAATGACCAGTGTCTAGCAGTACTGTTACGTGAATGTTATTGTTGTCCAGGTCTTACTGCACATGGTTACAGACGGCTTCAGGAGCTGGAAGTGGTGGAGGGCGGGGTTGTGGGTGCTTTTTCCTGAACATTGTTTAATCTTCAGTGAACATCTCCACTTCTGATCTTATGGAATGGGCAAGGCATCTCTGGAGCGGCTGAAGATTTTGTGCTGTGCAAGCAATGTTGAGGCTCTCCTACTGTGATATCCCGTGACTGAGAGGATTGACTTCCATTAATTACAAATATCGCGCTTTGTGCTCTGAATGCTCACAAGCAGTGGGAAGTTTACAAAGGATTCCTTTAAATTCAAATTTGCTTGAATTCCTTGATATGATCATCAGTCAAATCCTGCCTTGATATCAGGGCCAGTCATTCCTACCTTGTCTTCATGTTTTTTGTTAATGTCTTTAAGTCACAGTGTATTGTGGGGAGTGTTTCCTTTCCACAGAGGGTAGTGACTGCCGTGACATCACTATTCCAGAGAGTTAGAAGGGATAGTGTAAGAGATGTTTGGAAGGGAAAGCACAACGAATGTTAAAAGCATCAGAGTGTTGAGGGCTGCAGGGATTGGGTATAAGAGAGGAGTTGAGACCTGGAGCAGATCAGCCATGATATTATTGAAGTGTAAATTCGGATTGAGTAGCTGACTGACTTACTCCTGCTTCATATGTTTTCGAATTCTGTTACAGGAAAGTCAGTGGTTGTAATCGTCCTCGAATTCTTATTATTGAATGCTGCAGTCAGGGAGACTAGATAAATTTGTGAGCAAATTATGTGTGTAGTATTCATAGTATATCTGGGCCAACAATTTGACCAATAAATGGAGAGAGGGTAACTTCTGTAACAAGAGAGGAAGGGGATGTTCCACATTGGTACCACATTCCCTTCCCTATTACATTTTCCAATCCACCAAAAATCGTGAATGACAGTCTCAAGGGCCGGAGGATGGCGTGGAAGGCAGTAGGTGCCCATTATCAGGCGATTTTCTTGAACATCTGTGATCTGTCACTGTGAGTTTTTCCGGTTTCTGGAATCAATATTTAGGAATTCCAAGGTAACTGCCCCTGACTGCATCCCACCACTGATGGGTCACTCCTGCCGGTGAGGCGGTTTAGCCACAGGAATGGTGATGGGTCTTCAGAAAACCTTACTCATCAGATCTTATTCTGTGAGTATAACGGTGTCAGACTGTTTCCTGTCCTAGTCAATATGAGGGATAAAGTTGACAATGGCGCAGGAACTAATGTGCTAAAAAGCTGAATGAAAGGCACTCTATCTGATAGCCCATTTTATTCTCAAAACAGATTGAGGAAATCACTACATACATTGAGGGAAATTGATTTCGTTAAATGACATGAGAGAGACATGACTGCAGGGTAACCGATATTAGGAATGAAATATCCAGAACACTTTACAGCGGGGAGCGCTAGTCAGAACTGGGAGGAAATAGCTGAATAAGGTATAACACACATATGTACATTAAAGATATTCTTATGTCAAATGTTGAGCTATTATCTTTAGCTTATTCGTTTCGTATACGAAGTGCCAGTTGAGTTGAGCTTGGAGAAAATTCCTACCGTGAGGCTGAGTGCGTCTCACCCAAATTGATGGGGAGAAGGGCCTCTGTTGTTCTGTGCTTTTATGTTTTTATGACTCCATCACATTCTATATCTAATATTCCCCTGGACATTCCACACCCGACATTTCCCAGAACATCCTATACCAACATTCCCTGGAACTTTCGGTACACAACTTTGCCTAGAACACCGTATGCAACATTCTCCGGAAATTCTGCCCCTGATATTATCTGTGAACGGCCAGACGTCAGGCAATTGAACAGAACATAAGATCCCGAGTGAACGAGAGAAGAAGACACTGTTTCGAAGTGCCCTGCATTTACATTTATTCATGAAACAAGATTGATCACAATTCAGATGACAACACAACATTTTCAAAACTCTGTTTGTCTTCATGGAACTGGAAGATAATCCTTCGGGACAGCAATGTTTTCACGCTCCATATTGGGAGAAGGAAAGAAGTGACCTATATCTGCTCTCCAGTGATTGAGTGTGTGTGAATGTTCTATAAACTTTCTGTTCTTATGGATATTTCTCTGTCTGTTTGGGGAGCGAGCGGTGCTTGTATTTTCTGACATATTTTTGTCAATAAATCAGACCATCCCATTTGCTACTTCAGCTACAATTATATCAATAAATCTCTGCATGCAGTGACACATGTGAAAATCTCGCAGGGTCCTCAATCAAATTGATAACTTGAACTCCAGGCTGATGTATAACGTGATCGTTGTCCATCCTCACAGTTAACGTCGTGACGACCTATGTCCTGCTTCGTAAAGATTGTGGCTTGACTCCATGTCTCCGATGTTACCTGGGGGCCATGGCAGTGGCCGATCTACTGGTCATTATCCTCGACCTGACACTGAGACACATTCCCATTGTTTACCGAGACAAGTTTTATTTCCTGTTCGACATCCCTGTGTGTAATATCCACGCCATCCTGCTTTATGCAGCCACTGACTGTTCTGTCTGGTTCACCGTCACTTTCACCATTGATCGGTTTGTGGCCATTTATTGTCAGAATCTGAAAATGAAATATTGCAATGAGAAAACGGCGGCTGTGGTTCTGGGAGCAATTACTGTGCTGAGCTGTTTTAAGAATATTTTCTGGTATTTTATGCTCAGACCTATGTATCAGCTGGGGAACGACCCCTGGTTTTGCGTGGTAACAAACATTGTTCAATTCTCCCCTGTCTGGGTCACAATCGAGTTCCTCCACCACATTCTGACCCCCACTCTCCCTTTTCTCCTGATTCTGCTGCTCAATGTTATCACCGTCAGACACATTTTGGTGAGCAGCAGAGCCCGCAGGCGGCTCCGGGCTCACAGCAAGGGGGACGCTCAGTCTGACACAGAAATGAGAAATCGAAAAAAATCCATCGTTTTACTGTGTGTGATTTCAGCCAATTTCATCCTGTTATGGTCAACGTTAGTGGTATTTTCTATATGGAGACGGATGTGGTACATAATCGATAACCTTGCACCTTTAGATTACTTTGTGCGGGAACTGGGCTTCATGCTGCAGCTCCTCAGTTGCTGCACAAACACCGCGATCTATGCAGTGACCCAGACTAAGTTCAGGCAGCAACTGAAGAATGTGCTGAAATATCCCTTTACCCAAATTCATCTGTCAATCAAATTAATTCATTAATCAATCAATCTGGAATTTTCTCATTTCATTTCAGTGTTTCAGCAATGAAGCACCTGTTGCTCTGGTGTCAGACTGAGGGTATCGCTGTCTTGTCCAATCTTGTTCCACAGGGGATTGCAAGGAGATATTCCAATGTTTCTGTCAACTCAGGGGCAAGTGAGAAAAAACAATATCCCACTGACTGTATCAAATACTTTGCAAACAATAAAAATGTTCATTAAAAATTGCGAGCAGAAGAGTGAATGATATTGTTGCCTGACTTTTTGTTGAAGAACCTGATCTGGAGAGAAATAGACTTGGCCCCAAGTCAAAGTACACAGCGAAGAAAAGGGGACTGGTGCCTGATGTCAGGAGTGCGCTTAAAGTCACTCTGCCCTTGTTTTTGCCGGTGACCCCAAATCCGACCTGGCCTTCGGCAGAATTCACATTTCTACCCCGTTTTGTTCCATCTCCACTCAACTGCAGCCGTCTCCCCATTCTCCATCTCTCGCTACCTCCATCACTTGCTTTCCTTTCTGCCCACTTACCCCTGTCTTTCATTCCCTCTCCAGACAGATTGGGAAATGGTGTTGAGTGACAGAGAGTGTGTGGGAGTATGGAGATAAAGGGAGAGAGTAGACACAGAGAGAATAGGAGGCGAAAGAAACTGGAAGGGAGAGTGAGAGGGGTTTAGAGGCAGAGAGAGGGGGAGGGAGTGGAGAGTGGGAGACACAAAGACAGGGACAGTCAGAGAGAGTAAAAGAGAGAGAGAAGGAGAGAGTAGGAAGGTTGTAGCGAAAGTGAGAACGGAGAAGAAAAGAGAGAGGCAAGGAGAGTAGAGAAAGATGGAGTGGGAGCGGAAGAGAGAGAGAGTGAGAGGGGGTTAGAGAGAAAGCATGGAAGTTGAAAGAGAGGGAGAGTGCGGGATGAGGTCGAGAGAGTGGGAGGAGGGCAGAGAGAGAGATTGGGAGACGAGTAAAGAGACAGAGAGGGAGGGGTTGGGGTTGAACAGAAAGAGTGGGAAGCGGGAGAGAGGGTGCAGATATAGTTGGAGATAGAGAGAGCTGGAGGGTGTTCCGTCACAGCGTGAGAGAAGGGTTTGGAAAGTGTGACTGAGAGAGGGACAGAGAAAGAGAGAGACAGAGAGAGAGAAAAAAACAGTTTGCAGAAAGAGAGCAACAGAGAGAGTGGGAGGAGAATAGAGACAGAGAGAGGGAGAGCGAGAGGGAAGAGAGAAGGGGGTAGAGAGAGGGGGAGTGAATGAGTAAGAGAGAGAAGAGGAGGGAGGAGGTAGAGCGAGGGAGGAGAAAAGAAACAGAGTAGGAGGGGAGAGAGGGAGAATTTTAGGGAGTTTTAGAAAAAGAGAGAATTTGCTGGGGTGGGAGAGTAGAAAGGGTTATAGAGGCAGAAATTGGTACCGCATAGCGAGACACGGTGGGAGGGTAGTTGAGAAAGAGAGTGAGCGTGTAGTAGAAAAAGAGAGAGTAGGATGCTGGTAGAGAGAGTGCAGTTAGTGAGAGAGGGATGAGGTGCAGAGAGGTGGGAAAGAGGTAGAGTGGGGAGAGAGGGAGGGGTAGGAGAGTGAGAGTGCGGGAAGTGAGGGAGTGAGTAGGTGTTAGAGGAAGAGAGGAAAAGATAGAGGCGAGGGGTACAGCGAGAGAGAGAGTGGGAACTGAGTGGAGAGTGTGGGAGGGGGCAAGCCATATAAAGAGTGGGAATAGAGAGAGGGAAGGGAGTAGAGAGAGAGTGGGTGGGTGGTAGAAAGAGAGAGAGAGAGTAGGAAGGGATTAGAGACAGATTGAAGGATCTTAAAAAGAGTGGGAGAGAGAAGGTGGAGAGAGAAAGTGTAGGGGGAGGTAAAACGAGAGTCCGTGAGAGAGTGAGAGAGACGGGGAGGGATGTAGAGAGAATGATAGAGACAGCGAGTGAGGGGGGGAAGAGAGAGAGAGAAAACGAAGGGGTAGAGAAAGAGTGGGAGGAGTTTAGAGAGAGAGTGGCAGGAGAGTGGGAAGGTGTTAGAGAGAGAGAGATACCGAGAGAGACCGAGAGAGAGTGAAAGAGAGAATGAAGGGAAAGAAGGAGAGAAAGTGAGTAGAGACTGAGAGGGAGATACAAAGGGAGCGAGTAGAGAGGGAGGGAGAGAGGCTGTAGCGAGAGAGTTGGAGAATATATATGTATGTGTGTGTGTGTGTGTGTGTGTATATATATATATATATATATATATATATATACACACACACACACACATATATATATATAGAGAGAGAGAGAAGGACGTCAATTGAGACTGAGAGAGGATGGGAGGAGGGTAGAGAGTCAAAAAAAGTGGAAGGGCCAGAGAGAGAGCGAGATGGAGGAGGGTATCGAGAGGGAGTGGGAAGAATTATGGGGGAGACAGACAGAGAGAGAAAAAGAAACAGAGAGCAAGGGAGAAGGAGATGTGTAGAGAGATTGGCAGAAAGTGGGATAGGGAAGAGATAGAGTTTGAGTGGGATCGAGAGAGTGAGAGGAGTATTACGAGAGAGAGGGAGGGATAGAGTGGGAGAGAGACAAAGACAAAGAGTGTGACGCGGATTGAGAGACTGAAACAGTGCAGAGAAAGGTAGAGAACGTAGGAAGGGGGTACAGAGAGGACGATTGGGAAGATTTTAGAGAGACATTGTGGGAGTCCGGTAGAGAGACAGAGAGACAGAGAGAGAGATGGAGACGGAAGAGGGAGAGTGGGAGACAGGTAGAGAAAGAGAATAGGAGGAGGGGAGAGATTGAGAAGGACAGAGTGTGGAAGGGTGTTGAGAGAGTGTGGTAGCGGGAAGAGAGAGAGTGGGAGGGATGTAGGGAGAGTCGGAATTGTGTAGAGAGAGAGATTGCAAGTGGTGGAGAGATAGCGTGGGAGGGCAGGGAGAGAGTATATGCAGTTGGTGAAGAGAGATTGACAGTGGGGTGGTTTTGAGAGAGAGATTCAGAAGGAAGAGAGAGAGTTACTGACAGAGGGATAGACAGAGTGAGACAGACAGACAGATAGCGAGAGAGATTGTGAGTAGGTTGCAGAGAGAGGGAGACTGAAAGAGAAAGAGTGGGAAAGATGTCGAGATAATGGAAGAGTTTGAAGTGTTTAGAGAAAGAGGGAGAGGGTTAGGGAGAGGGGGACGTGGGGGAGAGAGAGAGTTTGTACGTGGGGTGGAGAATGAGGGTGAATGGGAGAGTTTAGAGAGGGAGAGATTGGGAGGAGGGTGGAGAGACAGTGACTGACAGAGAGAAATGGAGAGAGAGAAACAGACAGACAGATCGCGACCGGGAGTGTAACTCATTTGCAGAGAGAGAAATAGAGAGTGGGCAGGAATATCAAGATTGAGTGCGGGAGTGGGAGGGCGCTAGAGAGAAAGTAGGAAGGCGTGTCTCAACAGACAGTGGAGAAGGTGTAGAGAGACAGTCTGAGGGTGTAGCTAGAGAGTGGGAAGGAGTAGAGAGTGATAAAGATAAAGACAGAGAGAGAGACAGCAAAAGAGAGTGGGAGGAAGGTAGAGCGAGAGAATGAGACAAGGAAAGAGAGATCCGGACGGAGAAGGAGACATTGCGGACGTTAGGGGAAGACAGAGAGTGGGACATGGTTAGAGAGAGATTCGGAGGAGGTTAAGAGAACACGGAAGGGGGAAAGAGAGAGACAGTGTGGGAGTGGGGTCGAGACAGAGAGGGGTGGTGCAGAGAGAGAGACTGGGAGGAGTAAAGAGAGAGGGAGAATGCGATGGCTTTGAGAGAAGGAGACAGAAGCGGTAGAGTTAGGGTATGGATGGGGTGGAGACAAAGAGAGCAGGAGGGTTTAGAGAGAGAGAGAGACTGGGAAGAGGTTAGATAAAGAATGACTAACAGAGAGACAGACAGAGCGAAAGAGAGAGTGGAAGACGTTTGCAGAGACAGACAGAGAGAGAGAGTGGGAGGGAGAGTTTGAGGTGTAGATAGAAAGACATAGAGAGAGAGGGAAGGAAGTAGAGAAGATGCGGGAGTGGGAACGGCGTAGGGAGAGGTAGGGAGTGATGGTTAGTGGAGGTGAAAGTTAATGGTGGAGGTCGAGAGTTAATGGTGTGCAGACGGAGAGGTGCTGGAGAGAGAGCAAAGGATGGTAGAGTGAAAGAGTGAGCGACGAGGAGGGAGAGGGATGGGATAGAGACAGTGACGAAGGGGGTAGAGAGAGTGAGATGTTCAGGGAGTGAGAGAGTTGAAGGGATTAGAGAGAGTGAAGGAGAGTGTGGGAATGCTTTAGATTAAGAGAACGTGGGAGTAGTTAAGAGCGAGAGAGACAGAGAGTGAATGCGGGTAGAGAGAGATTGAGGATTGGGAAGAAAGGGCGAGGTGTATTATACATATAGAGGAAGTGAGGGAGGGAGCGGTGTCGAGAGAGAAAGGGGAAGCAGGAAGACCTTGCGAGAGATTAGGAGAAGTGCACAAATAGAGAGATAGAAATAGTGGTGAGGGTAGTGAGAGTGGTGGGGGTAGAGAAAGAGTCGAAGTGGTATAAAGAGAAAGTGGGAAAGGGGCAGGGAGAGTGGGAAGGGTTTAGAGAGAGAGTCGGAGAGAGGTAGAGAGACGGAGATGGAGATGGGAGAGTTAGAGTAGTTGAGGATGGATAGACAGAGTGTGAGAGTGTTGAGAGAGCGAGTGGGAGGAGGGAAGACAGAGAGTGGCAGAGGTGTAGAGCTAGAGGGATTGTGGGTGGGGGTGGAGTGAGAGGATGCTCGAGGTCAGAGAGGAAGAGAGTGAGAGGAAAGCAGAGCGGGACTGACAGAAAGAAAGATAGAAAGACACAGATAGCAAGGGAGGTTGGAAGGGGTTTGCAGAGAAGAGAGAACAGAGAAACCGTCGGAGCGAGTAGAGAGACAGCGATATAGAGCGAGAGAGTGTGCTTGGGGTGGAGAGAGAAAGAGAGTGAGAGTGACCGTGGGAGTGGGACAGAGAGAAAGAGTGAGAAGGGGATAGATAGTGAGAGTGGATAGGATTTAGAGAAAGTGGGAGCGAGTAGAGACAGAGTGGGCAGGTGTATTGAGAGACAGAGAGTGGGAGAGAGTAAAGAGAGAGGGAGACGGCAGAGAGAGAGACAGAAAGAGAGGGTGAGGAAAGAGAAAGGAAGATTGTGAGGGATTTAGAGGCAGAGAGAGCAGGAGCATCGAGACAGAGAGACAAAGACTGATAGAGACAGGGAAAGTGCAAGAGAGAGTGAGACAGTGGTAGCGAGAGAGAGAGAGAGAGAGAGTGACGTGGAAAGAGAGTGAGAATGGAGGGAAAGAGAGAGAGTAGGAGGGGATTAGAGAGGGAAGGAATGGGAGGGGTTGAGATACAGACTGAAAGGGCGTTTGAGAGAGCATGAACGGGAAAGAGGGAGAGAATGAGCGGGTAGGTTAGGGAGAAAGTGGGAGTGGGGCAAAGAGAGAGACTGCGAGAACAGTAAACGCAGAGAGACGGAGAGTAGGATGGAGTTAAAGGCAAAGAGAGAAAATCGGGAGAGAGAGGGGCCGTGGATACGGTTGGAGACAGGGAGAGTTGGAGTGTGTTGAGGGAGACAGTGAAATTAGGGTCGAAAAAGAGCGACTGACAGAGACAGAGAGAGGAAGTCGTTTTCAGATAGAGAGAGACAGAGAGTGGAAAGACAGATCAAGGGGGAGAGTGGTTGAGGTTTAGCGAGAACGACAGGGAGACAAAGAGGGAGAACAGTAGAGACAGAGACAGGGAGAGCGACAGGGGCGTGAAGAAACAGAGTGGGAAAGGAGACAGAGAGTGGGGAGCGATGGGTAGGTAGAGAGAAATTGGGAGAGAGGGTGTAGAGAGATTAAGTGGGATACAGGAAGTAGAGAGTGAGAGGGAAGGGAGTAGAGAGACAGAGGAAGAGGTGAGAGACGGAGAATTTCGAGGTGTGGAGACAGAGATGTGGTGGGCAGAGAGTGGAGGGGAAGTTTAGAGGGAGAGACTGGGATCGTGTAGAGAAAGACAGTGGGAGGGGGTGGAGCGAGAGTGAGCAGGGAGTATAGACAGAGAGAGGAGGAGGATGGAGAGAGAGTGCGGATTAGAAAGACAGGAAAAATGTGAAGAGAGAGTTGGGGAAAGAGAGAGAGTGGTGGCGCTAAGAGGTAGAGAGTGGGCAAAGAGTGAGAGTGACAAGGAGATAGAGAAATTGGGAGAGCTCAGAGAGAGTGGGAGTGGGTTAATGACAGAGATAGTTGGGGCTTAGAAAGAGTGGGAGAGAGAGAGTGGGAGGAGGTCGACATAAAGAGTGGGAGGGTAAAAAGAGAGTCAGAGACAGAGAGCGAGACAGACTGGGGGAGTAGAGAGAAGGAGATAGCGTGTACAGGGTGCACAGTATATTGAGGGAGGGAGAGAGAGACAGCAAGAAAGGGTGGGATCAGAGAGGATGAAGGGGTAGAGAAAGAGAGTGAGTTGGTGGGGAAGGCAGAATGTTGGAAGGTGTTCGGGAGAGACACAGAGAGAGAGAGAGCGAGAGACACTGGGGTGAGGTGAGAGAGAGTGAGTGGAGAGAAAGAGATGGAGCAAGTAGACCGAGAGGGTGAGAGACAGTGGGAGGCTGCAGCGAGTGAGAGGGTTTAGAGAGAGAGGCTGGGAGGGAAGTAGGGAGAAAGAGAGTGGGGGGGGGGTAGAGACAGTGAGTAGGAGAAGTTAGAGAGTTACAGAAAGAGACAGTAATATAGAGTGGGAGGGGTGTAAGAAGAGAGACAGACAGTGTGATAGGATAAAGGTAGAGTGAGAGCGGGGTAGGGAGACAGATAGGAAGATGGTCAAGAGTCAAAGGGAGGGTGATAGAGACAGACAAAGTGAGAGAGTGGGACGTGGAATGAAGGAATGAGAAAGGCAGGGGAGAGAAAGAGCGAGTATAATGGGGGTATAGAGATAAGAATGAATTGGGAGGGTGTTCCAGATAGAGTGTGGGAATCAAGTAGAACTGGAGAGTGCGAGGTAGGAGAAAGACAGTGGAGAAGGGCATAGACAGAGAATGCGAGGAGCGTTCAGAGAGAGGGACAGAGAGAGAGAGGAATACTGTTAGACAGAGTGGTGGAGGAAGAGACAGAGAGTGGGTGGGAGGTCGAGAGAGAGTAGGAGTTGGGTCGAGGGAGAGAGTGAAAGTGGTGTAGAGAGAGAATGGGTGGGGTTAGGGAGAGAAAGAGATTGGCTGGGCCGTGGACTGAGGGAGGGAGAGTGGGAGACTTTGAGGGAAAATCGGAGGGTGATAGAGAGAGTGACTGACATAGACAGACAGAGAGAGACAGGCAGATAGATAGATAGAGAGAGAGAGAGAGAGAGTAGAAGCTGTTTGCAGAGAGCGAGACAGAAAGAGAAAGAGTGGGAGAGAGCAGCGAGAGATACAGAAATACAAATTGAGAGAGATACTGGTATAGATAGAACGAGAATAAGATTGGGAATTGAGAGAGTGGGAAGGGGTGTAGAGAAACAGGGTTGAGCGTGTGCTGACAGAGAGTTGGAGGGTGCAGAGAGAGAAAGTGGGAAGTAGTATAAAGAGAAAGTGGGAGGGTTTACGGCAGAGGCGGTCTTGCATAAAAACAGACAGAGAGAGACAGAGTGGGAGGTTTTAGCGAGCGAGACACAAAGAGAGAGAGAAAGAGAGTGTGGGATGGAGGTAGCGACATTGCGACAGAGAGAGAGAGAAAGAGAGTGGGACTTGCATGGAGAGAGAGAGAAGGGGAGGTGAAGAGAGAAGAGCATAGGAGGGGTATGGTGAGATTTAGTGGGAGTGCGTTAGAGAGAGTAGGAGGAATGAGAGAGCATGAATGGGTAAAGGGAAATTGAGAGTGGCAGCGGGGAGAGAGTTGTGGAATGGGATGGGGTTAGAGAGAGAGGGAGACGGAGGTAGGAGAGAGAGAATGTGTCGTTGGAGTTCAGAGACAGGGAGTCGGTGGAGGGCAGAGAAAAAGTGACTGACAGAGAGACAGACAGTGCGAAAGTGATCAGAGTGGATGGGGTCTGCAAAGAGCGACACGTAGAGGGAGTGGGAAGGAGTAGAGAGAGTGAGTAGTTGAGGGTATTGCAGAGACAGAGTGTGTGTGGAGACAAAATGTGTGGAAGACAGGGAAGTTGAAAGAGAGATACTGGGGAGACATTAGGAAGAGCAAGTGGGAGGGGAGTAAGTGACAGTGTGGGAGGGAAAAGAGTGCGAAGTTGAGATAGAGAAAACGTTGTCGATGGTGACTGTCAGAGCGGGTATCGAGGAAGAAAGATGGATGGGGTAGACAGAGAGAGTGGGGGTCGACTGCGTGTGCGAGGGAAGATGTTGGAGAGAGAGTGTGGGAGAGGGTAGAGATAAAGAGACAGAATGAGAGCGAGAGAGCCTGGGAGGGGTATAGAGAAAGGCAGAGTGGGAGATTACATGTGGGAGGGAACACAAAGACAGTGAGTGTGAAGGGGAGAAAGAAGTGAGGGTGGTAGAGAGAGAGTGAGAGGGGTGAGACAGAGTGTAGGAGCGGGCTCGCGATAGAGAGTGTGAGGGCCAGAGAGAGAGGGGTGAGACCTTGTCTGTCCAATGTAGATCAACAGCAATCAGTGATGAGGTCTGGCGTTCCCAATATCGGCCAGCAGTAGTCAGCGTTGATGCCTCCTGTTCCTGATGTAGCTCAGCAGCAGTCAGCAGTCAGCATTGAGACCTGGTGTGCCCGATGTAGTTCAGCTTCGACCAGCAGTGGTGATGCCTGATGTCCCCAATGTAGGCCAGCTGTAGCAATTAGCACTGAGGCCTGGTGCGCTTAATGTAGTTGAGCAAAGCATTCGGCGGCGGGCTCTGGTTTGAGTGATGCACCTGAGCAGCAACAGTCAGCAGCCAGAACTGGTGTGCCCGATGAAGGTCAGGAGCAGCAGGGATGACTGGTGCGCCCAATGTAGGTCAGGAGCAGCAGTCAGCATTTAGGCCCAGTGTGACCGATTTTGGTCATCATCAACAGCAAACAGTGCTATGGTCTGGTGGGCCTGCTGTAAGTCCGCAGCACCAGTCAGCGATGAGAACTGGTGTGCCAGAAATAGCTGTGCAACTGCAGTCAACAGTGAGACCTTCCTGTGCCCAGCCTCGGTCAGCAGCACTCAGCAGTGAGGGCTGCTTTGCCTGATGTTGGTCAGCAGGAATCAGGGTCAAAGCCTGGTTTTCGATATGTAGGTCAGCAACAGTCAGAGGTGGGGTCTCGTATGTCTAATGTCGATCAACAGCACCAGTCAGCATTGAGACCTGTTGTGCCTGATGAAGGTCAGCATCAGTCAGCGGTGATGCCTGGTGTGCCCCATGTAAGTCAGCAGCAGCAGTCAGCACTGAGGCATGGCATCCGTATGTAGTTCAGTAGCGATTGCAGTGGCGATTCCTAGTGAGCCCAATGTAGGTCAACTGCAGCAAATAACACGGAGGCCTGGTGTGCACGATGAAGTTCAGCAGCAGCCGTCAGTTTTGAGACCTGGTGTGCCCAACGAATGTCAGCAGAAGCAGTCAATAATGAGGCCTGGTGTGTCCAATGTACGTAAGCAGCAGTCAGCGGCGAAGTCTGGTGTGTCTGACGTAACACAGCAGCAGCAGTGAGCAGCCAGAACTGATATGCCCGATGTAGGTCAGAAGAAAGAGTGAAGATTGGTGTGCCTAATGTAGCTCATTAGGAGCTGCCACCAGTGAAGCCTGCCATTACTGATGTAGGTCATCAGCTCTCAGTGCTAAGGACAGGTGCGCCCAATGCTGGTTTGGAGCAGATGTCAACCCTAAGGCCTGGTGTTTCTGATGTAAGTCCTCAGTGATGAATGGTGTGCCGAAACAGGTGTGCAGCAGCATTCAGTGGCAAGGCCAGTTGTTCACCATGTCGTCAGCAGAAGTCTGTGGTGAGACCTCTTATGGCTGATGTAACTTAGCAGCAGCAGTCAGTGGTGAGGCATGTCATGCCCAATGGACGTCCGAAGCAGCAGGTAGCGGTGAGGCCTAGTGTGACCAATGTAGGTCAACAGCCGCAGTCAGTTTTGGGGCCAGATATGCCCGAAGTCTGTCAGCAGCAGCTGACAGTGGTGAGACCTGGCGTGTCTGATATAGATCAGCAGCAGCAGTCAGTGGTGAGGTCTAGTGTGTCCGATGTACATCAGCAGCAGCAGTCAGTGGTGAGGCCTGGTCTGCCCGATGCAGGTCAGCATAGCAGTCAACGGCGAAAACAGTGTGCCTAATAGTCAGCAGCAGCAGTCTGCGGTGAAAATAGCTTGTGGAAGACAGGCGCGTCTTTGCCACGGGAGGGAAAGGATGGTCAGGGCGAGCCCTCTTACGGAAATCCCAGTTTGGAGACCCTATCAGTCCATGGCTTAAAGAACGTCTGTAATTGTGTACTTTTTATAACTCTACTTTTTTTTGCAATCTTATACTGATAAAACTGCAGCGCGTATTTTGGTTTCACTGAGTTTTTTTATGATTCACCTTATGTAAATAAGATTTCTTTCCTGGGTATATTGCCCCAATGGTGCCGCTGTCGGGGGTGCATCTCTCACCTCCCCCTGTATTTGGAAGCTATATCTGAGAACACGTGTCAATAAATGCAAAAACGATTTTCTGCCTTCAGCGCAGCTTCCCACTACCCACCCCCTTTAATCACACCCACCGAGGGTGGTGCTGGACCTTGAGGTCGAGCTCCGTCCTCTCGTCCAGCGATTGTTGTTGGCCGTGCAACGTCATCAATTACAAGTGTGGTGCCAGAAAATCACAGCCCTTCAGTCAGCATCTGAGGAGCAGAAGAGTCGACGTTGCAGTCATCACATTTCACATGAAGGGCTTATGCTCGAAACATAGATTCTACTTCTCCTCGGATGCTGCCTGACCTGCTGTGCTTTTCCAGCATCACGCCCTCGAATCTGATCTCCACCCTTGCAGTTGCCTCTGCCTCCCGAAATCATCGGTCTGGCGGGGACGGTGTCGCAGCATGTGCACAGTTAATGTGGATTGTGAGTATGCGTGTCACAAGTGAAGCTAGAATGAAAAGTTATCGTCTCCCCTCCCCAGGCAGTGAGTGAAGGTTAAAGGGAAGGTGGCGCCAAGAGCTCTATTCTGCTTTGAAGTTTCATGGTTGATCAGTGCGGGAATCCAACCCCAAACATGGGGTTTCTGGACCCGCAGTTTAAGCAACAGAGTGCAGTGGCCACTATTCTTGATTTAGTTTTTTTTTAATTTGTCGATTCACTATTTGTTTATCCGTCTGTTATGTTAATGGGGCTGAAAAGACAAGTTAGTCAGTTCAAGCATTGCTCTTTTCTCTGAGGTGTACGTGCTGTTGGGAAGCCCTTTTGTGTGTATCAGTGACTGAGATTGATAAGAAAGTGTCCCCCGTGAGCATCTCTGTCTTTGAGCTGGAGGTCAATATGAAGGAGGGTGAGAGAATGGAGATGGGAGTGTACGGAGAGAACTGAGAAGGATGACGGGTGGGGCTTGGTGGGTTCATTCATTACGCATTACTCCAATATGAAACTCACAACACGGTTTCTCTCATCCTTCCTTCCACACAATTCCTCATTCCAGCACTCGCTTCCACAAACTCCTCCAATGTCAGCAAATTCCCGATGATGCTTTCGTATTTCCGCTTGATAATGTTGCTTTTCGCAGATCATTTAACAGTTTGAGATGGAAGTGGAATGATTGAATGAGTGTCACGCGACAGGAAGCTTCCAGAAACACTCTTTCACTCCTCAAAATGCTGCAGTCCATGTGGTGAATCTGCTCCAATGTTGCTGCTCGGTAAGAAATTAGACAGTTTTCATCCAGTATTCATAAGGAAATGCTGATACCTGTGTCAGTTCCAATCATTCTGTTTTTATATCACAACATCTATTAGTAGAAACACAGAAAATAGGATCAACAGAAGGTTGTTCTGATGCACGATCCTGCTCTACTATTCAGTATGATCATGGCTGATCGTTCACCCAAGCCTGCTGCCATTTTCGAGTCGTACCGTTTGGTCTCTTTAACCATCAGCACAATTTCTATCTTCTTCTTGGAAACATTCCATATTTTTGGCTTAACTGCTTTCTCAGGCGGTAAATTCTGTAGAGTCACCAATCTCGTCAGCTCATTCCGAGATGACACATGCACATATGCTTAAACTGTGACCAGCCCCCTCCACTGTTCTGAACTCCATGAAGATTGACAGCATCCTTCCAACATTGTCTTGTTAGACGTACGACAATTCAATTCGCTTTTTTAGGACATTCTACTTCAATCTTATAAACTCCAATAAATTTCATCGTAACCAGTCCATCCTGACATGAAGCAATTTGCGAAATATTTGCTGTGCTGCCTTCACGGGCGGAACATCTTTCATCAGATAAATATTCCAAAACTGCACACAACACTCCCGCGATGGTGTCACCGTTACATTGTAAGTTTACTCTTGTACTCAAATCCTCTCGCCACAATTGTCAACATAACATTTGCCTTCCTCACCTCCTGCAGCATTTGCATGCTTACTTTCAGAGAATTGTGTACAAGAGCATCAGCTCTGGATTCTCAGTTTCTCAACTTCCATACCTCTATGCCGACTGTGTCCAATCTGTCACTGTTTTCCAATGTTCGGCTACCTGGTCTATTTTTATATGTTTTCTCCCTATCTCCTTTTTAAAATATTGGGGTCACATTGGTTACCACTCGCCAAGCCATAGAAATTGTTCCGGAATCGATAGAATCTTGAAAGGTGATGATAAAATTACTCGATCTGGATTCAAGACAGTAGCTTCAGAATGCATCCACTTTATCTCGGGTAACTTTATGTACTCTTGGGTATAGATTAACAGGTGCTGTGCTTGGTTGACTTTTAATCCCATTAATTTCTCTGCGAATACTGATATCCGTTAATTCATTACTCTTGTTTCCCGAGGCTCTATAGGGATGGTCAACTTTTATGAGTGCTTAGCCGAACAAATTCTGCTCAATTTTGCAACGAACTCTGTCATCGGGAAAGTATTGGAGCCTGTTATTCAAGTTAGAATGACAGAACATTTCGAAACACATTACAGAATCAAAAAGAGTCAGCATGGCTGACACTTTTTTGACTAGAATCTCTACAGTATGGAAGCAATCCATTCAGCCCAACAAGTCTACACTGTCCCTCCAAAGTGTAACCCGCCCAGATCCATTCACCTACCATCTAATTGCCATTGACGTACGAACCTGGCAAGGCAGGCAATTCAGAATGACGAACCTGCACATAGTTTGGATTGTGGGAGGAAACCAGAGCACGAAGAGAAAACTACCGCCGAGTCAGGAAGAATGCACAAACTCCACACAGACAGTCACACCAGGCAAAAATTGAAATCGAGTCGCTCAAGCTACAATAGAGTAGTATTGAGCACTGAGCCACCATGCCACCCCAAATTGTTCAAATATTTTCAGGACCTAACAAGCAAGATAGATAACGTGGAACCCAATAGATCAAATACTTTTGGGTTCCAAATGGTGTTCATTACGGTGTTTAAAATTATACCACTTTAGATAAGAACCATGAACCAACAGTGTTTGTGCTATGAATCTGTCAAGTTTATTGACCAAGGATTAGTATATGAATTTACGGCAGAGAGTAGAGATCAAGAGGCCATTTTCAAGATGGCAAATTGTAACTTATGGAGTCCCAGAGTCATCAGTACATGGGCCATAATTACTGTTTTGATACACTGATCCCGCGGATGATGGAAATGAATGTACTGTCATTTGGAGGTGATACAAAATAGATGTCAAAACAAACTTGCAGACTGATAGCAACAGGGTAAGTGATCAAAATTAACCGAAATATATTGTGTGGAAAAAACTATTGAGATTTATGCACTTTGGCAAGAAGGCTAGGAATGCTGAATATTATTTAACTGGGAAAACCACTGCAGCACACCGAGAATTATGGGTCATTGCCCTTGTCAGATGAACGCTGGCATCCAGGTTCAACAGGTAATAAGAAAAAGAAATGGTATGTTGGCATTCATTTAAAGAGGATGGAGATGTCTTATCAAAACAACACATGACACGAGTCAGACACAAATAGAATTCTAAACAGTGTTTGTCACACTATTTCAGGAAAGGCAGAGAGAGAATTTTAACCTCAGTGATATGGGGCGAGGGAGATTTTCTCGGGAAATAACACTGAGCCGAGTGATCCTGTACTTTTTGGAGTTTAGAAGAATGAGCGATGACCTTACTGAAATAGATTAGATTAGGAGGGGCTTAATAGGAAGATTCAGAATAACTGATTCAACTTGTTAGAGAGTAGATAACCAAAAGACATAATCTCAGAGATAGTAATCAAAAATTTATGACTTATGTAGAAAGATTCCTTCTCATGTACTGACATGTACTGAATCCGCGGATTTTTTGTTAATGAAGACCACTGTCGAGATTGGTTGTTCAGAGTAACCAAGGCTGATATAAAGAGATTTTAATCAATAAGGGAATCAGGAGTTAGGGGATAACACAAGAAAGTGAATCTGAGGATTTTCTGATCAGCCCTGATATCATTCAATGGTGAGAGCAGACGCGATGGCTTGTATTGCCGCCATCTGCGTCTTCATTTCATCGTCTTTGTCTGTCTTGGGGGGTTCTCACTTGTTTTTTTCTTTCAACTAATTTCACTGGACATTAGAAGCAGGAGATTTGCAGTGTGGAGACTTGAAACCAAACATTACTCGAGAATCTGACAGAGTCACTCAGTCGATTAGTGTCTGAATATCATTGGATTTTGAAAATGGATGGAAGGAAAGTACCATTCGCAATGGGGAGAAACATTACACGCGTTGAATGTGCGGACAATGCTTCAACAGATCATCTGCTATATCAGAACATAAATGCAAGGATACTGGGGAGAGGACATTCATCTGTTCTGAGTGTGGGAAATGATTTTCTCCGTCCACCACGCTGCTTAATTACCAGAAAGTTCTCTCAGATGATAGAGCTTTAAAATAACTAGAATGCATGATGTGCTTATCTGTGAAAATCATGTGACCTTCGCAATAACCAGCGGACTCACACGGGGGAGAAACCATTCACTTGCTCCCAATGTGGAAGGGATTATTTTCGGAAATGGATCCTGCTCAAACACCATTGAATTCATGCAGTGGACCGACATTTTAAATTAAGTACTATAAACATTCTTAGACCCTGACATCGCATCAACGTGTTCATATTCATTAGAGACTGTTCAGTTGCTCTCACCTTGGGAGTGGGCTAGTGTGTGGTCATCCCAAATCACTCACCATGAGCTTTCACACTGGGGAAAGAGCTTAGGCTCGCACTAAGGGGGCGAAGCCATTCACTCAGAAATCCAAACTGCTGAAGCAGCAACAGATTAACACAGAGGAGAGACATTTTTAATGTCCAGAATATTGGCAGTGCCATCTGTGTGAATCTGGTGATGCATCAATGTGTTCACACTGATCAGATACTGTACGGATGCTCTCACTGCGGGGCTGTTTTTTAGTCGTAAACCCAACTCACTGTGCACCAGCGATCTCACACTGGGGAAAGACCACACTTCTGCACTGAGTGTGCCAATGAGTTTACTGTCAAATCCCACCTCCTAAAACGCCAGCAGGACTGATGGCAGATATTGTTTTTTAATCTGCACATCTCCCTGCTTCATGTTACCCTAAATCTCCGCCAGAAGGTCAGGTTTCAAGTCCCACCTCCTGTGTAGCTGTGTCAAAAAGGTGAATTGTTTTTGATTGATGACAAAATTATGTTCATTGGTGTGTGTGTTTTTTTTCTGAAGGTAGTGAACTCCAGTGCTGTGAAAGGGATTACCGTTCTACATGACAGTCAAATAAATCCACTTTGTGTTAAAAGCATTGTATTAAGCCTATTTAAATCTGTCATCTCTAAGATTTGGAAATCTATATAGAATTCCTCGTCCAGTAAAGTAATTGACATTACTTTTGTAAGTGTTTGTAAGGCTCAGATATGGATATATTTGAACAATAAAATAATTAAGTGTTTCGGCGAGAGGTCGGTTACGTGGGGCTGAAGCAACTACAAGATCAGCCATGATCTTATTGCATGAGGAGCCAGGCTCGAGCGGCCGGATAGTCTACTTCTGCTCCTAGTTCTTTTGTTTTAAGAGCTCTTTGAATGGTCTCCCTCTGACAGAGGGAGTTCAAAGTTGCTGTTAATTGCATCCAGTACACAGTGTAGTTAAATATGACCTTTTTCATATAATCGTAGAATCATAACAATGTGAAAACAGGTCATTAGCCACTACAGGTTCACACTAAACCTCCATTCTGTATCGCACATTGCATTACGGTAGCTCAGTAGCTAGCACGAATGTGTCACATCTTCAAGGACCGAGCTTCGATTCCAGCCTTGGGCTTCTGCCAGTGTGAAGTTTGCATATTCGCCCTGTCTCAGCTTGGGTTTCTTCCCACAAGGTGAAGATGAGCAAGTAGGATGATTTTTTTCCACGCTAAGTTGCCCGTAGTTTTCAAGGATATGTAGGTTACGTGCATTAGTCACGAGTAAATGTATGACAGAAAAAATGGGTCTCAGTGAATTCCTGGTGGGAGGGTCCGTTTTTGATTGTTGGACAAAAGGGACTATTTTCGCACTGTGGGGAGTCTAATTCTGCTCAGACCCATTCCTCTACTATTTTTCTTGACATTTCCCTGAACTAATCCATCTAACTTTCTCAACCTTGAAAGCTATGGACAAGTTAGTATGACCAATTCACCTAAGCTGCCACCTTTTGATTGTGGAAGGAAACCGAAGCACCCAGAAGAAACCCACACAGGTACGAACGTATATTCAGCATTTCATTAAATCCATGACTCTGCCTGTCATCTGGTTCTATCTCCTGCCACCTCAGACATGAACACTCCTTTACCATATAAGTGAGGCAAAGCAGAGGCAGAAGGACTCTGAGCTCTGTTCGTTCAGCAGAATCCAAGGCTTTGGCCAAAGCAGCCACAGCTCATTCAGGAGTTTACCTCACACCCTCTCTGTGTTCATCTGAAATCAGAGTGGTCCGTTTCACTTTTTCAATTATTTTGCTATTATTTTGTCGCAGTTAATTCCCAAGTCAAATCATCAGTTACATGACAGGGTTCGTTACCTTGTGTAATACAATCTGCTTCACTTTACAACAACACTTTCTTCCCGATCATTACTGTTCTTTTGCAATGACATACTACCTGCCATAACTACCATTTTTCAGCTGTTGAGCACAAAAATGTGAACGAGAAGACCAAAGTTTTCTCGACTGTTCCAAATTCAAATGTTCCCTTCTGAACATCTTCAGGAATCTCAATCTCTTTTTTTACTCTTCCACCAGTTTCAGTACATTTCGCTCCTGATGCTCCATCAAATTGTGTGGAGGTTCCATTCGAACACAACACAAAGTATAACCACCAGATTCATTTCACAGAATAATAGCAAATTCAGAACAGAAAGAAACCATTTGGATCATCACGCCTGTACCAGTTCAAAACTCTGTCGCCATTCTGTTGCCTTTACCACATATTTCTAAACATGATTTCCGTGCAAGTAATCATCAAAAGGTCCCCAACAATGCTTATATACACACACACACACACACACATACACACACACACACCTCCACACGTTTCTGCACTTGCACCATCGAAAATTGTGCTCCCGTTCATTGCATCTTTTAGTGTTGTTGTGACGAAAGTGCATTACCAGACACTTCTCTGCATCAACCCTGATCTGCCTACACTTCAAACTCAGGAATGAGTTTTACTACGTTTTAAGAAGTGAGTGGCACAGGTCTGCCAAAACCCAAAAGTAAATTGATGTTGAATGAATTTTACGATTCCTGGAGATAAACTGTCAAATTTTAACACTACATGAACGTTACCTTAACGTCCTTCAGGGAAGGAAATATATCAGCTGTTCTGGTTTGACCGCAGATCTGGGCCTGGATCAGTGGAGAGAGAGTTAATGTGGTTGCCGTGGTTCAACAAGAGGTATTTTTGAAACAAGATTCTGAAGCAACTATAACCGTTTTAGCAGCAAACACATGTTAGTAACTGCAACACCAAATTCTCATTCAGGTCACAGACTGTGCTGGCCTGTTTGACATTCAGTTCTGAATGAACAGAAATTTCCTTCATTTTACTGGAGAACATTTCAAAGCCTGAAATCATTGTCTTTTGTGTCAGCTACAAACGGCACTCTGAAGCTGCTTATTTAATCTGAGACGGAACTACGCAGTGCACAATCGTACAAAAGGTGAGAGTTGTGCATACTTTTGAAATTTTGGACAAGACCAATCAGAAACATTCTTCACAATAGCTAACAACTTAGATAACAAATAGAGGACACAATTTACATTCAGGCACAAGCTGTCCTCGGCTAATCGTTAGTGTAAATGAAGGATTCACACCATTCTCTCCTCCTGTGATGTAGTTCACGGAGGCCACATCAAGCAGCCTGTTGAATATTTCACCTCTTCTCCATTGCTTGACCCTGTATTTGAAGATGGCGTTTATTCAATCTCCTGAGCTTCTGCTGTGGGCTTTCATGTGTCCAAACAGAGCCACAGGTCTTTGGACAAATGTGGCGAGACAGTGCAGGGGTTAAGAGGGCAGGACATAAAATTGAGTCACCAGAGTCGAAATGTTTAACTCTGTTTTTCTTCAGTGATGATTGCAAAACTACAGAGTTCCTTTAATAAGTTTTGTTTTTCTTGCGGAATGTTTTGCCTATTCCTTCCTTCTTTGTCACAGCTTTGCCCCATTAGCTGAATTGACAAGTTATGATTCTCCACCTACGAAAACAGTAGCCGCTTGTAGCCCGAATAAGGAATGCCGTCCTTTACCCCTGGGGCACCCCGCTGACAGACGAGGCCACGCTGTCTTTTCGATGCTTAGTCAGACTGCCTGAGGATTCGCTGATTAATCTCAGTTACCAGCACCGTACACTTACTGTTTTTGGATCCGAGCAGCGATCATCCCACCATCACCATTACTCTTTCCGCGCATGTTCCATATCCTCTTTCACATTGCGCCTGGGCATTGCTTTACCGTTTTGTAGATATGAGACATCACCACCGTTGCCAACATTATGTAGCTCATCGTCACTGAAAGGTCGAATTGGCTTGTATTAGTTCATTTTAACGTAACTGCACCCTGGCAGTAATAACATCGAATTAGAAAACACATCGGATCAATGTTAACTGTTGCCTCTGTTCACTTGTTACCCAATAATATGAAATGACAGATCATCTGTGTCAGCACCATTTGTGTCATCTTCTACCTTCGGACCACCCAAGCACGCAAAATCAATGTGGTTTTCACCACTTTCCCTATTTCGCCTCCCCCCCAACTTGTCCCAGTCTCAAATTTCCAACTTGAACGAATCAACTTGTCCATCTTCCTTCCCATCTAACTGCTGCACTCTCCTCTCAGACCTGTCACTTTCACCCTCAGCTTGCTGCATCTATCGCACTCACAACAGCCTTCCCACAGCCCCACTCCCCTCCTCTGTATCTGACAGCCTCTTTCACCCAAAAGCCTAATTCCTTGTGAAGATCTTATGTCCGAAACGTCGAATCTACTGCTCCTCTGATATTGCGTCATCAACTGTGCTTTTCCACCACCATATTCTTAGACTCACCAACTGTGTTTAGACAGATTGCTGGATGTACAACAGAAAAGAGTCATGTTTCGGGGATGTCAGTTTTGGACTGGTGTGTAAAAAGTTGAAAATCACACACCACCAGTTTATTGAACACCAAGTTTATTTGGAAGCATGAGCTTTCAAAGGGCTGCTCATTCATTATGTGATTGTGGAGAAGATTATAAGACACAGAATTTATTACAGAAGTTTACAATGCGATGCAGCAAAACTTATATTTCGAAAAACACCTGGATTATTTCACGAATATGCAAATCACAAAACTACATTCGCAAATATTGCTATGAAGTCTCTGTCATACAATCCTTTTCTCTACAGTCACTTGATGAAGGAGCAGCGCTCCGAAAGCTGGTGCTTCCAAATAAACCTGTTGTTCTCTCACCTGGTGTTTTGTGATTTTTAACTTTGTACACCCCAGTTCAACATTGCTATCTCCAATTCATGACCAGTGTCGACACCAATAACTGTCGGCTTAAAGTGGAGATGATCTCCAAGAAGTTAGCCCATATCAATACAGACATCAAGTTTCTACTGGAATGCAGGCAAGCAAGAATATTATCAAAAGGATTACGGATCAAGAACCCGCTCAAGTCGCCCTACAACACAGAATACGCGGAGAGACATTGCCCCCGAACCTCTCGCAAACACCTCAATTATCCCGTGCACCAACTTTACACTCGGCGCCACAACTTTGAAACTAAGATAAAGAACACACCCTCAGCCTACACTCAGTTGTAGTTACGGGACATTTCCAAAGAGACAAGGCGACAAAACTACACCACATACATGCACACCTAAAACAAGAAATTGGAGAATTACCAACAGCAGTAGCCATTCCCACCTGGCACCACAGTGGATATTATCACCGTGAGGAATTCAATCGTTAATTTAGCTGACCACACCCTTCGACCGGAAGAGTTTGAAGTTCTTAGCAGGGGCCTCATTTTCTGCCCCACCAACAAAAAGGACCCAGTGGTTCTTGCAGCAGGCACTGAGGAATTCTTTCAGACGAATGAGACTCCGGGAAATTTTCAAGATACTAGCAATGATCCCAATGAGCCCCACCGAATGGGAGCAGTCATCACAGGGATCTGTATAGGAGCGACCAAAGAAGGAGCCAACCTGGAATTCAACGGAAGGCTGCTGTACTGAGCTTGACATGTATGCTTAAACCGTCAGGTAATATATAAATGTCAGATACATTTGTCGTACCCACAAGTTAGAACAGAACATCACCTGATCACAATGCAACATCATCCATGCTCTCAAAATCAATCACAACATCGGCATCAATCCAGCATATAAAGGAGGAGCCATCGACATTCACAATAGAACAGATTCCTGCAAGGAAGTGCACCGACAACTGAACAAGCCGGAACATACAGGCAACTACCGCCGATCAGCTCAGCACCACACTCATGAACAAAACACATTGATCAGGAATTTGGACACTGTTCTTCAGAGTTCCCTAAGTGCACTCAAATCCGACATACTTCTCGTGTAGGTGACTTCTACTGACTTCTGAAGATACAAAATCTCATGCACCAGGACGTCCCATCATATCAGTGAATGGGACTCTCTGTGAGAAACTCTCTGGCTATGTCGAAGGCATCTTGAAACCCATTGTACAGGGGACCTCCAGCTTCAGCCATGACACTACAGATATACTCCTGTAACTCAACACCGACGGACCAGTTGAGCCTGGAACATTCCTCCCAACAATAAAAGCTTTAGCACTCTACACCAGCATCCAACGCAATGACGGCATCGTTGTAGAAACCTCAGTACTCAACACCAACAACTCCCCATCTTCAAGCACCGTCCTAAAACTCATCCCTTTTATCCTCAATCACAATGTCTTCACCTTTAACAATCATTTCTTCAGTCAGCCACATGGAACAGCCATGAGGACTAAATGTGCACCCCAATATGTCAACACTTTGGTGTATTGGTTCGAACACGACTTCTTCTCTCCACAGGACCTCCAAACAACACTACACACCAGATACATGGAGATCATTTTCTGCCTCTGGACCCATAGAGAGGAGTCACTTCAATAATTGCACAGTGATATCAACAAGTTTCATCCCACCATCAAATTCACCATGGAATACTCTCAGCTATTTGTGTCACTCTCCAACACATGCATCTCTATCAAGGAATGGCACCTCACCACCACGCTGTACTGCAAACCCACGGATAACCTCACAAAGTAACACTTCTTCAGCTTCCAGCCTAAACATATTAAAACAGCCAACACTTATAGGCAAGCCGTACGCCCACACAGGATCTGTTTAGATGAGGAGGAGCGAGACAGCACTTGGAAGTACTCAGGGATGTCTTCGTAAGAACAGGGTCTGATTCTCAACTCATCGGCAGTTAGTTCCGACGTGCCACAGCGAGGAACATTAATGACCTCCTCAGAAGACAGACACGTGCTGAAATGAAGAGGTGCCATTGTCCATTACGTCCCAGAGCCGAAAAACTACGCCGTGCTCTTAGCAACCTGCAACACTTTATCAATGAGGATGAGCACCTTACGAAGACCTTCTCCAACCTCCACCTATCGCCATGAAACATCCACCAATCTCAAACACATCATTGCTCGTTTCGTATTGTCTGGCTTTCTGGAAGATGCCATACAAGCTTCTCACGGTAGATGCTGCAAGACGTGTCAGAATGACGACACAGATACCACCAATACACATGGGGCACGTCCCACCACGAACATGGCAGGTATTCATGAGACTCAGCCAAAGTTGTCTATCTCATACGCTGCAGGCAGGGATACTCTGAGGCATGGTACATTTGCGAGACCAAATTGAGCCTTCGGCAATGGATAAATGGACACCAAGGACAATCAACAGACAGGAATGGTCCCTCCCAGTTGGAGAATACTTCAGCATTCCGGGATGTTCGACCTTGGACCTTCGATTGACCATCGTCCAAGGCGGACTTCAGGAAAGACAACTACAAAAAGTGGCTGAGCAGAGGCTGATAGCCAAGTTTGGTCCCCATTGAGATGGCATCTACCCGGACATTGGGTAGATGTCACATTTGCAAAATATTGGTACAAGTTGCATATACGTATCTTTATTCGACATTCCCAGAACAGTCAAAAAAGGGGAACATTTTCTTGCAGGTAGTGTCCCGACTCACAGGCCAGATATATGCTCTCAGGAAAGAGTACAAGTTATTTGAATACAGGAAGAGCAGTAGGCCTTTCAGCCCTTTAATACTGTTCCCAATTTCAAAGTTCAAGCTCCGTTTAACTTCCAATGCCCCATATCCCTCAATACCTTTCCTGAACAAAAGAGAATCTGTCTCAAATTTAAAGTTTAAACAAGTGAACCTGTATCCATTGCCCTTCATGCAGGAGAAATCCAAACATCTGACAAACTGGATATGCAGAAGCCCTGCTGAATGTGTCCCCTGAACAGTGTGGCCCGAAATTCTAAGATAATGCTCCATTTTAACTCGCAAATACTTTGCTAAACAGCCGGGCGAGCTTAGTAAACGCTCAACAGAGACTGCAGTGTTTGAAAAATGTAACATTCCATAACCTGAGTGTCAGCGAGTCACTGCTTCAGATTGCAGATACTTCAATAACCATTGACAATTATCGGTTTTACATTACCAAAATACAGACTGGGACTTCATTGTGGATCCCAGTTAGTTGCCCAGAGGCAACTTTGTGCGCTTTGTTATCAAGTTCAATGATGATCTGTGGCGAAATGGAGAGTGCCTTGAGCACCGTAGTCATTATTGTATTTCCCAGTGGGTGGTTCTGATTTCCAATACCCCCGACGCGATTTTTCTTTTGTCAGATTTTAAATTATTCAATGATCTTCTGCTGATTTATCATCATTTCGTGTCATCTGGAGATGCAGTCCCTGTTGCTGACCAGAAGAAATTCCTCACTTTCTTGTGGCAAGTTTTCAGTGAATCGCATCGATTGAAACATGATCAGACCAGAATCGACTGCTCGCCACAAGTCCTGCAACGTTCGTTCTGAAAACCAGCTGAGTCAAAACACAAAATCTCCATTCCACAGTTGCAACCTCACTTGCTGGATTGCAAATCTCACTGAGCAACTTTGATACGAAAAGTACATTTCCGAGTTCCTGTGGTCAAGTGATTGAGAAACAGCCCACAGGGATGAGCAAAGTCACTTGCGGCGTGGCACTGTGACTGAGTTGGTGAAAGCGCCTCTGCAATATACAGGAGATTCTGGTTTCCAATATCAGTAGTACCTGCGTGTTGTATTGAAGGGCCATTCCGCAAACCTCTCACGAGTGTCGTGTTGCTGACCAAGCAAATCCGTGTTCTGATTGATTTTCAGTCTGTTGAGACATAGAGTCGGAGAATATGAAAGAGGCTCAGTTGGATACCAGAAACGTTGACGTAGACAATGAAGCGACCAATCCTCCATGCGACCTGACTGCTCACTGACAGAAAGGAAAAGAAAAAAAAGCTGACAATTTAAGCACAGCCTTTCAACAGCTCAGGGCAATGGAAGTACCATCACAGACATTGAGTTCTTCTGAATTTGTAACATTGACGGTTGTCAGTGAATGAGCAATTTTGTTAAATATCCAGATTTGACAGATAAAATGGTTCATTTTCCCTGCATTATAATATAGAAATGTACAATAGAACCTGGTTCTGTCATCTGAAACATAAACCCAGTTTCTATCCACAGACGTTTCCAGGTAGGCTGGGTTTCTCCACATTTCCTGTTTTGGGTTCAGATTTCCAGCATCTGCAGCTTTTTGTTTTATTTACATTAATAACCTTTGCGTCAAAACCAATGACCCACGAGCTTCGGAAAACCGTTCAGAAAGACAGCTACCATGATATGTTTGCAGCCCAAAACACCCACGCCTTGGCCGGGAATTGAACCATGCCATGGCAGTGAAAGCGCCAAATCCTAAACACTCGATTGCAAGGGAAGGCGACAGAAACTGTGGCATTTATTGTCAAAGGCACCGCATTTC
This sequence comes from Hemiscyllium ocellatum, assembly GCF_020745735.1. NCBI lineage: Eukaryota > Metazoa > Chordata > Chondrichthyes > Orectolobiformes > Hemiscylliidae > Hemiscyllium > Hemiscyllium ocellatum. The sequence continues at coordinate 632,450 of NW_026867607.1, forward strand.
TCTTTTCATTTGTAATCTTTTTCACTGCAGATCAGTTTCTACCTGCCTTCGAGACGTTGCAGTGTGGGAAAAGATCATGTAGTCAATCATGGAGTGGAGCTCATCAGACATCGATCTATTCTAGTCCCAGTTTCCAGCAATTAGCCCAAAACCTTGTGTTTTAATATTTCTAGGGGAAATGTCAATGAAATTCTTCATGTGATCTTAAGTGATACAACCATGGGACTGACGTTTGACAAGGTCACACTGTGTTGTAACCCGCTTGAGGGACTCATTCTGATTTTCACCCTCAGAGGGAGACACAATGACACATTGCCCGAGAGGTGCAGAGGATCTCAAGGCCTCGGATAATTCAGCGAGGACACTCTAATTGTTTGTATTTCGAATTTAACGATGCCTTTATTGGTGCCGCACCATCACAGCAGCTCAACGCATCCAAACGAGCCCCTGTTCTCATCAGACTGTTCTGTATCTTTTGATCAACAGCCAAACGCGCTGACTAATTGCAACACAGAAACTGGTGATGCCATGAATTCCATGAAAAACAGGCTGTTGGCGAAATCAAAGTTTACTGATGCAGTGGGTGAGCAGGGTGTCCTTCAATGATTGTACAGAGATACGAGAAATATCGAGTCTGTAAGCTCAAACGTCATTTGGAACAACTTCTGTTGACATCGAGCAGGGAGCATTGGGATATCAGGCTGGGGGAAAGGCTACTCAGCTATTTAATCTTAAGTGGTACAGTTTTAAATAGGACACATGTTTATCGACTGGGGGATTATCTGTCCCGGTGAAAAGTGTGTATTATAATGAAAAATCCTGCAAAGATTGAACTCATGGAGGAGAATATGTGCTGAGAGAAAAGGAGGCAATGCTTCCTCTCTGTAATTTTTGTCACATGGCTGACTCTGCACTGGGTTACATTGCAAAAAAGCATCTTCAGCTCGTCCATATCATTCAATTTCCTGCAAGCTTGCACAGGTTATTAAAATGAATCCAAGCTCCGAAAATTAACGGAAAAATACAACATTGTAATTAGGCTCCAGTTTACCTTGGTTTAGGAGGAATAACAGGCTGGTTAAGTTGAAGTTTCTCTGATCAGCGGTGATTCCCATTCAATTCCCACCTTCTGAGCAGACAGAAGGTGAATGGAAGCCTCATGAGGACAAATGTGTTTTGCTTGCGAAGCTCATCAATTTAAAAAAAAATACCGTGCCTTTGTGGTGAAGCAGTGACGGTGATTGTCTTTCCTGGTTGTTCAAATTGTGAACACGACTGCTATTGCTCATGTCTATGTTTAAATCGCTACTTTGCAGCATGCTCTCGCCAGTTGCGCAATCGGTATTGCACCTGACTTTGGATCAGGTGGTTGTAGCTTCAACTCCTATTTCTTTTGAGTTTAATGCAGAATTGTATTACACTTACAAATTAACTTCACTCATTGCTCTGAAAACGAGTTGATGTTTGAATTCCCGATTTGCATGATTCTTCCCTGAATATCCCCGAGACAACGAGTGTCAATGTCCCAGTGTCATCACAGGAGGCGAAGTTGAAATAGTCCCACACGCTGCTCATGGGCATCTTTCCATTTTCCAACACACCGTGCCAATCACTGGAGCTCCTGGGAATGACAAGCAAACAAAATAAATAGCCAATCTCACCATTCGGAATCTTAGAAATTATTTCAGAAGCGGAATCAGAGGAGAATGTTGGTTGCGTTTTCCAACTGAGCAGGGATTGCTGACGCACCTTCCCTTCTTCAAGACTCTGCGACATTGTCTCATGTTCTGCGGGACATTAATTTATCTGAGGCATTGAAAGGGTTCCCATCACAGACTTTCTGCCTCTGCGGTTGTCGCTGTCACAAACACAATGCCCTCACTCCCTGACCGCGAACTGAACCAGGGCTGAATCGGCGAAAGCACAAAACCCAAACTGCTGGACGTCAGGAAATGATACTGACATCAGACACACGGGCGGCATAACATTTCTCAAGCTCCTTGGACGTGCTCGTGTCACAAACAACCGCTTGTCATTCCTAATCCCATTTTACATTACGTTGCCTTGTTTGACTTAGCATGAAAATAATTCACGTCTGATTACCTCTGAATGTTACGTGGGTTTCTGCTTCTCCAACCCCGACAGAAAGTGAGCTCCAGTTCAACCACCCGCTGGCTGCTAAATGTTTTCTGCATATCGACTCAAACCTTTCTGCCTCTTACCTTAAATCTACGCCCCATGGTGGTTGATCAAGAAATTAAGTTTCTTTCAATCGTTCCTATCCGTATCCCTCAATATTATGTACATCTCAGTCATGTCTCGTCACAATCCCCTTCGTTGTCAGAAAATCAACAACACCAGTCTGTCCAATGTTTCTTCATATCTGAAACTATTCAACCAGACAATATCCTGGTAATGATCTTCTGCGCCGTTGCCAGACCTATCACATACCTGCTGTAATGAGAAATGCAGAACTACACACAATACTCCAGCGAGAGCCAAATGAACGAACAAAACAAGTAATGCAGATGCTCACGGAAACTGGTCTTTTCTAATGAAGTACCTTTGCTCAGTATTGCACTGTGTTCTTTACCTGAGTCTAATGTTCTATTAATTCTGGTCCATGTTTGTGAAAACGGTATAATGATTGATCTCAGATCCGTGACAAATAAAGGAATTGACTAGATTGAAGTTCCAGATGGTGGGACTCGGGGAAGGTCATCCAGTAAGAGTGACCCCATCAAGACCGGCTGAATGTGGTCCCATGTGTTTGATTATGCATCGCCTCGGAGAAATGTGAGTAAGGACGAAAGGGGGGAGGGGTTGAGTGTGGGAGGGCCAGAAAGCTCCAAGAATGGGTGGGTTTTGTATCCTGATATGTAAAATGCAGAGGAGAAAGTGAGGTCTGCAGATGCTGGAGATCAGAGCTGAAAACGTGTTGCTGGAAAAGCGCAGCATCCAAGGAGCAGGAGAATCGACGTTTCGGGCATAAGCCCTTCTTCAGGCTTATGCAGAGATGTGAGTGAGCGGGTGTCAGAAGGAGCAAAATGATCACCTCGAAGAATATTTTTGTTTAAAAAATGACTGATTCCTTCCTGCGTTTGCTAAGCACATACTACGTTAGCAAAACGTGAAAAAAAGTCACAATTCAGATTCGACCTGATATCACTGTGGCGAAAACGTAAGTTAGTAACTGCAGCACGACCCCGGCGCCACATGGGAAAGCAGGATGCAAAATGCAATAAGGATATAGGCAGAGCATATGTCAGGAACGGCACCACATGCACAAAAGAAATTCTTGCAAATCAGTGACAAAGACGGGGCAAAGCAGAATTTCAACAGCTTCTGCGGACTTCGAAGTATAAAAAGTCTGCCCACTCTGACTTTCCTGCAGACTGAGATTGATAGATTTGTACTAAACTTCCAATGGTGAAGGGTAGTTCTGAAATGAATTTCTCAATAACAGTGCAGATTAATATTGGTTACTTCACCGACTTATACACTCATGGAAGTAACCACTGCTGGGACTATCATATAATACATTAACAGGAGCAGAATCAGAGAAAGAGAGTGGCGCAGCCCCGGAGATCCAACTGAAAATAGGGATGAAATGAGTGCGCGGATGTGGATATAGCGATGCAATCGGTGAGCAGAATGTCGTTCTCTGACGGTATAGGGGCGCATGAATGCCCATGGTTGCAAGCCACACCCTCACCTGGAGCAGGTTCTATTGACATATAATAGGAAGCATTGGGACATTAACTTGGGAGCCCAAGACTCAACTGAAACAGCCTCTGTTGACAGGGCGCATTGTTATATCAGGCTGGGGAAAGGTTTATCAACTATTATAATCTGAAGTGAAATAGTTTTTAGTAGAACGAGTTCGTGGATTCAGGGAGCATATGTCACAGCAAAATTTCTTAGTTATACAGAAAATTCCTGCAAAGATTGACACGTGGATCAGCATTTGTGCAGACAGAAACGGAGTGAATGTTTTCGTTTTCTGACATTTCTCGTATGGATATCTCAGCACTGGATTAAAATGCAGGAAGAGATTTTCAGCTCGTTTCATATTATTCAATTTAAACTAAACTTCCAAAAAAGGTATATGCGATATTGTGATGAAGCATGAGTTTACCTCCAGTTATGAATGAAAAACGAGTGGATTTGAAATGCATCAGATCAGCGATGGTACCATTGAATTGCTGAGCAGGCAGAGGGTGAATGGAAGCATCATGACGACAAATGCATTTTCTTTATCCCTACTCAAAAATGTGCAAGCCGTTGGACTGAAGCAGTGACGGTGATTATCATTCTGGTTGTTCACCTTGTGAACATGACTGCTGTTGATCATGATCGAATTAAGATGAGAACTCTGCAGCATGCAAGACTGAAGGGCGCTTGGGGCCAGGGCCGCAATGAATGTCGCGACCCACGATAGAACAGGCGTTTGTAGGTTCAATTCCTACACAGCTTTCGTATAATGTTGGCATTTATTACACACACAAATTAACCTTCCTCATTGTTGTGAAGCCGATTTGAGGTTAGAATGTCAGATCTGCAGAAACATTCAGTAAAAGTCCAAGAGAACATCAGAGTCAATGTCCCAGCATCATAAAAGGAGGTGTAGCTGAAATAGTCTGAGACGCTGCTCAGGGGCACCTTTCGATTTCACAATCCCACCCACGTAATCAATGTGGCTCCGGGGAATGGCAAGGAAACAAAATAACTAGTTTAGTTTCAGCACTGAAAATCTTTTGAAATGCTTTCAGAAGGAGAATCAGAGGAGAGTAAATAGTGAACTGTTGGATGAAGCAAAGACTATCGGGACACCTTCTCTTCTTCAAGAGATGCGAGATTGGCTTGGAGGCTATCGGAAATAATATTGATCCGGGTCATTGAAAGGACTCCCGTCCGAAATGCTCTGCTTGTTCTGTTGTCACTGCCAGGAATAAAAATCACAATATGCCCTAAGCAGGAATCCAGACCAAGCTACAGCGGTGAAAGGGTCGAATCCTCATCACTAGACCATCAAAAATCAGCATTATACTGTCTTCCGCTGGTAGAGTAATAGCCTGCAAGTTCCTTGTACATGCTCTTGTCAGGAACAACCGTTGGCGATCCTCATCCCATTTTCTATAAGTTCCTTTTGTATGCCTTATCATTACAAATTCACATCTGAATAACTCTGAATGTTATGTGGCTTTCTGCGTGTCCGACCTTGACAGACAGTGAATTGAGATTTACACACCCGCAGGCTGATCAAGTTTTACTGTGCATTGACTCAATCCTTCCAGCCTCTTATTTTAAAGCTTTGCTGCCTGGGGATCGATCACTCTTTCACTCCAACCAGTTTAACCCTCATTATTTTGTAAATCTCAAACATGTCTCCTCACAATTTCTCTGGTCTCAGAAAACAAAACAAACCCAGTCTGTCCAATCTCTGTTCATAACTGAAACTCTTCCACCAGACAATATCCTTGTTAACCTTCTTCTGCACCGTTTCCAGTGCAGACACAACCTGCAATAATATGATATGCAGAACTGCACACAGTACTCTGGCTAGCTCTGAATGAACAAACGAAATATATGATGCAAATTGCGACAGATTCTGGTATTTTCCAAAAAAAGCGCACTTTGCCTAATACTGCACTGTCATTTTCCTGAGCCTGATGCCCCACTAATCTCTGCTCCATGTCAGTAAAACCTGCTACATGGGGATTGATCTCATTACGTGCCATGTAACTGGAATGCCTGGTTTGAATGTGAAGATAGCCGGATTGGGGAAATTCACTCAGCAACCGTGACATCAGTAGGACTAATTAAACGGTGTCAATATGAATGTTAGATTGTGCACCTTCTCACTGTAATGGGAGGAGAGATGTAAAGGAGGGTTAGTGATTTTGGGATGGAGAGAAATCTCTGAGAATGAGTGGGTTTGAATTTTCATATATGAAACGCAAAGGTGTGAGAGCTCGTGTGCTCAAAGGGGCAAAGTCATTAACCAGACGAATATTTTGATGTAAAAACGGATTGATTCCTTCCCTCCTTTATTAAGTATGTATTAAGTGGCAGAGAAAGGGAGAATTGATCCTTGGTGTAACTCAGATTGTTGCTGATCTTCTGACATCCACCGTGCAGGGTACTAACCACTGCGCCATCCCAGCGCCACATGGAAAGCATGCTGCAAAAAGCAAGAAGGATCGTGGCAGAGTATATCTCAGGAACAGTACCCCTGCACGTCGGGAGTACCTGCCAAACAGTGACTGAGATGTGCGAACTCGGAATCTCCACAGTCTCTGGAGCCAATAAAGTTCAATGTTCAGCTGACTCTGAAGTTGTTGAACCCTGAGATTGATAGGCTTTGACAATATTCAGAGGAATAGGGGATACTGCAGACTATTGGCGAAATGTACTTCTCAAGAACAATGTAATTTAACATCGGTTACTTCACCAATTTCCTCACTCAAGGAAGTGCCCACTGCTGCAGACGATCATATGATCCCAGGTCCCAAGCCTTGAATCAGAGAAACTGAGTGGTCAAACCGCGAAGATCCAACTGGAAATGGGGAAGGGATTAAACAAGCGGATGGGCTCCAGTGATACAATTGGTGATCATTATGTGCGTCTCGGACGTTACAAAGAAGCATGAAATACCGAGTTGAGGAGCTGCAACCTCACCTTCAGCAGCTTTTATTGACATGGAGCAGGGAGAGTTGGTACATCAGGCTGATGAAAAGGATACGCAGATAATTTTATCTGTAGTGAAATAGTTTTTCGAGTACACATGTTTGTGGTTTAAGTAAACATCTATTCCAGGGAAATGACTCAGTAATAAAGGAAAACGCTGCAAAATTCAACTCGTGGAAGAGCATCTGTGCAGGGAGAAACAGTAGGAATGTTATCGCTCTCTGACATTTCCCATATGACTCAGACTGCACTGGGTGAGATTGCAGCTTCCTGCAAACTCACACAGATCATTAAAGTAATTTCAGTCTCCCAAAATTAAGGGGAATTTACGATGTTGTGATTTGGCTTACCTCGAGTTATTGAAAGATTAATCAAGGTAGTGGATATGAAGTTGATCAGATCAGCTATGATTCCATTGAATTGCAGAGCTTAAATAGGGAGAATGGAAGCTTAACGAAGCCAAATTTGTCTTCTTTATGAAAGTCGCCGCTTCACAAAATGGGGAGCATTGTAGTGAAGTAGTGACAAGCAATCTTTATTGCTTGTTGAACTTAAGAACGTAACTGTTATTGCGCATGTCCATGTTAGCACCAGGACTGTGCAACATGCAAATAAAGAATAGAAAGGTGAAGTGTGCACTGGGTCGGCAGACCGATGGTTAACCCGACTCAATGCAAATTAGGTGTTTTAACGTTGAGTCCGAACTGGCTCGAGATCAATGTTAGCTCAACATGGTGCTTGAAACCAAATTTTCCGCTTTGCTTTGAAGCCGATTTGAGGTCTGGATTCCTGATATGCTGGAACCCTCAGTAAGTGCCCCCAACGCCCCCCGAAAATCTTAGTCAATGTCCCAGCGTGATCATAGGAGGTGAAGCTGAGATAACCCCACACTCTGTTCGTGGGCTTAATTCCATTTTACAACCCACTGACCCAGTCAGTGCGCCTTGGGGGAATGGCAAGGAAATAAAATATGTTGCCCAAATTCAGCTTTGTGAATCGGAATCAGTGGAGAATGAAGGGACAGCAGGGACTGTCGAGGCACCGTCCCCTTCTTTCAGAGGCGAGGACATTGACTCTGATGTTCTCGGGTACAAGAATTGATCTGAGCCCTTGAAAAGACTCCCGGCACAGATGGTTTGTTTTTGCTTTTGTTTTTATTGCTGTCAGGAAGAAAAAGACCAAGACTCAATTGTCAGGAAGTGAACGTGGGCTGCAACACTGAAAGGGCCGATCTCTCACCACTGGACCACCAGGGATAATTGAATGAGCTGACCACTCTGGTGGAGTAACAGCCCTCAAGCTCCTTGTTCATGCTTGACAATTCTTATCCCATTTTACATCACTTTGCCTTGCATTGCTTTCTATCACAAACTCACGTCTGAATAAATCTTAGTTTCTGCATCCACAACATTTACATTGAGTTTCAAATTCCACCTCACGCTGGCTGACAAAGTTTTCCTGGATATCGACTCAAAACTTTCTCTCTCTCATCTGAAATCTACGCCCCCTGCTGATTCATCAAGAGGATTAATCAGTCTTCCATTTCCACGTCCGTGATTATTTTTCACGCCTCAATCAGGTCACCACACAATTTCCTCTGCTTCAAGAAAAAACAACTCCGTTCTCGACGAGGACAGACGACTCAATACATTCTTAAGCAGGCAGCCCAGACCGTAACTTTGCTATTTGATCTTGTAAATGCACAGTGAAAATTCCTCAGAGTAAGTGAGTTAGGTTGACTACCATGTTTTTAAAAAGACTTAAATTTATTCACAATATTATAGAATGAAATATAAATATCAGAGAAACACTTCCATATTTACCAGCATTTTACTGCACTTGCCTTACTCTTGCCCACTTCTTTAACCTCTTTATATACGTCTGTGGTTTTTGCTGTAGCACTCATCGTGGTGTCAGATGTGAACACTGGCAAAGTACAGTTGCCTCCCAATACCAAATCATCGATACCAAACGGAACAATTGCGATTCCAGTACTGGTCCCTGAGTAAAATCAGTAGCCGTTGTTTGCCAACCCCCAAAATAACTATTTCTCTATAACTATTGCTTTCTTTTCACTAACCAATCATCTGTACATGCTACTACATTACCAACAATGCCATGTTTCTGTTGCAGCAGCCTTTTGTGTATCATCTTGATTAATGTCACCTGATGATTCACATGCACCACATGCGCTGATTATCCATTGTCCACCGCGACCAGAATGCCATCAAAGAATTCCACGTCTCACAATGTGTCAGGTGAATATGCTCAAACCGTTTTTCAGTCCGGAACGAGAGCAAAAGGATAATGTGGCACTTGTTACAACTGACACGACAGGGTCCAATCCAGATAGTGCTGAACTTGACATTACACACATGGGAAAGTTCTTGAAAATTGTTCCAAGGAGATCACCATTCCCTTTCGTTTTCTTCACAACCGAGCCTGTGTTGGCCGGTATTCACCAACGCCCGGATCAGTGTAACAAATAGGCTGCCTCTAAGGCGATTCCTCCTCCAACCCCCTTCCCGTGCCAGTGCATTGATCTCCACAGTCGCTCTCTGAGAAACTGCAGATCATCTCAAAATAGTCTCGCTGATTCCGTGATGTTCATCACAAGAATAAGACGTTGGTTGAAACATCACTCAAATGGTTAACAAATTTTGGAAACAGTGTTGGATGCCGTCGATACCACAGATGTAGGTGATGGGGTGACTCGTTTCAAGTCAACGCTGATGTGACCTTTCCATTGCACTGCATCGTTTAAAGTGCTTATTATTCGTAAATCATGAAACGTCCTCACACCATTTTGCAAACTTTGCAGTGTTTCCACCACAGTGTTTTACACAGACTTGTGGCTCGCAAATAAGTTCTGCATTTTTCATAACTGCCTGCGTTTTTACTCTCCTTCCTCTTCCAGAAAGTTTGTTTTGCGAGGGGTATGGTTGGATCTAGCAGCATCCTGCATACGGAAAACATACATTACTGCTGCAATGTATCACAATGGCAGTGAACCAAACAAAAGCGACAATATGCTTTCTTCGAACTCTCATTGAGGATCAGCACCAATTGCTGTGGGGGAAAAATGTGGCATAAGAAGCTAAACGGTGCAATTATTGAATCAGGAAATAAATCTCCAAAAACAAAGCCGAGGAGATGCAGGAAAGTGCACAGCCTCAGCAGTGGGTGTGTATGGAGTTAATACCTGACCTTTATAAAGGATTCGCCTCTGGGGGTAAAGTCTATTGAGAACGAACAGCGGGACTTGGACGAGAAGTTATCATTTTGAGAGATACAGCATCGAACCAGTGGCTGGTAGTAAGGGATCAGCGAATTTGCACTCTTCCTGATTTGATCCTCGAGAGTGTGCGAATCTATGGGATAGGTGGACAGGAATTTAGCATTCCCTATGTAAGATCAGAGTAGACTGTCAGCTGAAGACTGGGGAGTTTACAGTGGTGTTGATTGACAGAGTGTGAGTTCCAGGAATTGTGTGTGTTCTTGGTAATGAGTGAGGGAGGTTCAGTTTGGGAGTGACTCCCCTTTTTGTGAAGACCTCCCCAGGAAGATCAAGAAACCGAGGAGATAAAGCGGAAGTAAACTGATATTTTCCCAGATTGTGTATTAACCAGATCCGATATCTGGAATCACTGCACGAGCAAAAACTAGAGAGACAGTTGAATGAATTGTGGTTCAGATCGTGGAAACCCTGTTTGATGTAATAATGATGGACAAACCTAAACAGGCAGAGGGCCAGATATCTTCTATTCATATTCCGAAAAGGAGGCAGAGGATATTCCTGAGGGTAATTATCTTAGAGATAAAATCTTTAGACGGAAATGGAGACCAGGGCAGTTTAGGCGCAGAGGAGAAATAGGCAGAAGTGGACCAGATTGTGTAACTGGTAGGATTTGCAGCGGGGGTGTTACTGGCACCACATGTTCTAACTGTAGAAGGTCACTGAGAGGTACGAAAGACTCAAGCCCTTATATAAAATCATTTTCATTGGGCTAGAATGCACAAGGATATGGTTACTTTTTCCCATACGTGTCAGACATGCCAAATATCAGTTTAGCCAGAGGCGATCCAAAAGACCAGTGCCTCTGTTCAAAATCACGCATTTGAAGAACATTTAACTCGGGTTTTATTGATTGCGTAGATCCACTACTGAGAACTGACAGTGGGAACCAATATTTTCTAACCATAATGGATGTAATTCCATTATGGAGTATCAAGGCAAAAAGATTAGTAGAGGTGTCCGGGAAATTAGTTCACACGCCATGAGCAACCCAGATAGATTCAATTGTACCGAGGCCCTATTCTACAGCGAGGCTGTCAAAAGGAGGTCATGGATAGCTTTGGTATACAGCAGTTTAAATCAAGTTTGTATTAACCTGAACCCCAGGGAGCTGTAGAAAGGTAGCCTCAGAGATTAAATGCCATATTCACAACATATTGTCAGGATTACACGAATAACTGAGATAAACGTATCTCATTCGTATCATTTGCCATTCGAGATGCCCCAAACGACACTACTCAGTTTGCAAACTTCGAGTTAATGTTCTGATATGAAGTGAAATGCCCTTTGGAATTAAGAGAAATTGACAGGACCAAAGTAATAGATCTCACACTTAGATGACGTATCAGAGAGGAGCGATACATGAAATCATGTAGTGGAGTTAGTTAAACAACACTGAAAGAGGGTACAACCAACAATGGAGCACGTTGCAGATGAAAACACTGTGACTCAGAGGTTTTCCCGGGCGATATTACTGTTGTTACCAGTGATAGGGGCTCTCTTCAAAGCCAGTGTTGCTGGTTCTTATCAAATTGAAGGAAGTTGAGTCAGCTGAGCTATCTAGTAAAGATGCCAGACAGAAAAAAAACTGTGTATTGAATGTGACGAGAGCATGTTGAAAACATAATATACAGGAGAGAAATAATTGGAGAAACAGGTTTTAGTTACTGCCCCGCCGAGAGAGGAACAAAATTCAGATATTGCTGATTTTGATGTGCCACGAACTAATATTGAAAAAAAGAATAAATCCTGGAGGAGTGGAATAGATTTGTAGACTATCTGTCACAGGAGCACAGAACCCAATGAAAGGTTTGTTACGGCAGTATGGGGACATATGTAGGAATCCAAGAGGAGGTCTAATGCTATTGCTCAGGGAATGATGTTCTGATACTTCTATCGGATTAATCGTTTCAAACTCAGACATGTCTTGAATGAGGCATGCTCAACAACGATGCCATTGAACAATGCCAGCGAGAGTGGAATTCACTGATCGTCTGAGTCACCAAACCCGGACGTGAATCAGCGATTTTGCTTCGATATCTGAAGGTGAACACTGTAACAGAATTGGACGTATGTGCAATACAGCGATTGGAGAATCGTGTTGTGAATGTTGGACAAGTTAGTAAAATCCATAAGTTATTCTTCCTGCATGGTTATTTGCAGATAACTTTGCCAGAGACAGCGAAATAAATTCCTGTGTTTGTAAACTCGAATGGGTTATATCAAACCACAATGATGCACTCGCCACGTTCCACAACCTCATGGACAGAGTTGTGGCTGCGTTAATACACTGTGCAGTCTATTTAGGTGTTGTAAGTGCAGGACTGACCACGCGGTATAGATAGCAGAAATGTTGAATGCCTACAAATGGCAAAACAGGTAATAAACTTAAACAAAACTGAATTCAGAAAAGGAGAGATGACGTTCTTGCTACATAACATCGGTCATGGAAGGTTAACCCCCAGAAGACAAGCACCAAGGCCATCTAGGAAGTTCTTCAACCAATTTCGAAGAAAGAAGTGCTTCGATTTTTTTGCAACTAAGCAGATCCTGTCAGAAGATTGTTCAAAGGAAATGTGCAGTGACTCAAATAACAGATTTGATGAAGAAGAACACAACGTTAAGGTGGAGAGAACAATGCCCGGATGCATTTGTACCTTTAGAAGCAATATTAACCAGGACACCAGTTTTAGCTACACCAAACCTTTCGAACCCCTCAACATTGCCATCGATGCTAATGACACAGGAGTTAGAGCTGTATTGCTGCAGGAAAGTAATGATGGAATTGAATAGGCAGTTTTTTACTTTTCCGGAGGAAATGCTCCACGATCGAAAAATAACCACCGTGCTTGGCATTGGCCTTTCAACATGTTAATGTGCACTTCATGAACAATTTGTCAAAGATGGTCCTGTTCATGAATCATTATCTCCTGCCATTCTTGGAACGCTTTAAAAACAAGAATATCAGAATGTTTCATTGGTGTCTCGTGTAGCAGATATTTAATTTACAAATGCTAAATGCTGTGAGTCGTAAGAATATAAGTGCAGATGAGCTTTCGCAAATTGAACTGATAAAGTATATACATGTAGTTATAAAGTATAAATGATAAAATTATAAATGATAAAGTATATACTGATAAAGTAGTGGTATGTCTGTCATGGAATGTGGATAAGGAATACAAAAAAAAAAGAAGCCACCTTTTCAACATGATGGTTCATTTTTTCGTTAGTTGGAGTTGGTACGAAGTTATAACGGTAATGGAGCTGAAACTTCTGACTTGCAGAGTTTTCTGAAAGATTTGACAATGTAACCATTTGTTTGTGAAACAAATACCTGGAGCAGCAGTGTCATGGTATACAACAAATTCAAATTCGCACAATTAGTTTAAATTATAGCCCAGAATCCAAAATCCAACCAAATTTGAATGTTACTCTTTTGTCTTACATCATACCAATGAGTCGGTCCGATGTTTTGTGGGTTCATCACCAGGACTTGAACAGTTTGGCCTAGGATTTGTGATTTGAATACATTTAGACAGATTCAGTCTGTGAGTTGGACAGATTTGTGTATATTTGCCTTGGAGATTAGTGGCCCATATATTTAAAAGGAACGTAGGTGAGATATTTTCTTTACTTTCTGTGACTTGTGGTTGGTTCAATTAAAGGTGAGGAGAAAGTGAGTGTCTGCAGATGCTGGAGATCAAAGCTGAAAATGTGTTGCTGGAAAGCGCAGCAGGTCAGGCAGCATCCAAGGAACGGAGATTCGACGTTTCTGGCATAAGCCCTTCTTCAGGGCGTATGCCAGAAACGTCGAATCTCCTGTTCCTTGGATGCTGCCTGACCTGCTGCGCTTTTCCAGCAACACATTTTCAGCTCAATTAAAGGTGAGAGAAGTGGCTCTTCAAATTTAGAAAGAGGTTTTGGGATAGGAAGATGATTCTCAAATTGGCTATGAAGGTTTTGAAGGAAAAAAAGTCACACTTTAGAACAGAAAAGTGCAGCCAATCACCAAAGACTGTCAACAGAACATCTCTCTGAAAGGTACCTCGTTTTCAGAACGTTGTGTAGCAGACCGAAGATAACCGACAGGAACATGCAGAGGAGATTCGACACATAAGACGACAACTGGTTTTGTAAATAGATTTTTCATAAATTTAAGAGTGAACTTTCATACCAGCATTGTATAACTGCAAATAAAAAATAAACATGTTTAAGAGAAAGGAGTTGTATCAGGTTGTTGTCTAAAGTTCACTTTTGGAATTAAACAATAACATTATTATTATTTTCTTTAAATAGTTATATTTGCGTCAGCTCTTTGCCCCTCGAAATTTAGCAGATTATGACAGGAGTTGAGATTTCCAGCGTGTCCGGTGTAAATGAGCACAAGGTTGAACCCGTGTTGTAACAGTATAATTACTAAATATTAGAAAATAAAATAATCGTGAAACTTAGCGGGTATGGCAATAGCTACCCAAAGATTAACAAAAAGTAATATTTAGAGACGAATATGGCTCGTCTTAAATACTGATAGGAACCGAAGCATTAAGATTTTTTTAAAAAAGCACAGTTGCAGATGTATGTATCTGTATGGGAAAAAAAAAGCCTAAGAGGTGGATTACAACAGGAGAACGTATAACATTTGTCCCCAAATCATAAGAAAGAAAAGCGATGAAAATGGTCAGAGAAAAGATTTGGAAACATAAATTGCGCCTCAATATGATATGTGAAAATGATAAAATCTATCTGTTCTACTTGTAGCAATAAAAAGCAGAAACACCGAGATGTGCTGCATGGGGTTGACATTAACAAAAGTTGTACTGTGAAGTTACTCGCTGAAAATTGAGTGCAAGATGAAAAGAGGTGCCTTAAAGAGAAAGCAGCATATTTCCCCTCAGCATGCCTTGAGATTTCTCAACATTGTAATTTCAGAGTTAAAGAGCAAAGAACTGTTCAGCACAGGAACAGGGATTCCTATGACTTCCCTGACACAAAATGCCTTTCGAGACAAAACTTACTTTGCCTCCGTTTCACTCCATTCCTTGTCTGTTCATATATCTGGCAAGATGCGTCCGAAATTTGGCCATTGTTTCCACCTTCATCACCGCTCTGGATGTGCGTTCCGGACACTAAGCACTCTCTGGGTACGAAAGCAAAACCCGTGTCTCTCATCTCCTTTCATCTTAAGCATTCTCATCTGAAGCCTGTGTTCACAGGTAATTGATATTTCAAACTTGGGATGAAAAAAAATCTCACAGTAGATCCATGTAACTTCAGATTTTGCATCGGCCTGACTTAAGAGACTTTGTCAAACATCCTCTAAAAGTCTACAGAGGCAACATATCTTGCACTGTGCTCGTAAATCACTTTGACATTTCCTCGAAACAAACTCAATCTAGTTTGTGAGATCCGACTTACTCTGCTCAAGGCTATCTGTCTATTCCTCATGATGAGGTGGAGGTGCTGGTGTTGGGACTGGGGTAGACAAAGTTAAATGTCATGCAACACCAGGTTACAGTACAGCATGTGTATTTGGAAGCACGAGCTTTCAGAGCCTTGCTCCTTCATGAGGTCGTTTTCCGAGTAGATAATTAGACACAGAACTTATCGTAGAAGATTACAGTATCATGCAACAGAGGTGATATATTGAACATCTCTGCATTGTTCTTAAGTTGTTCATGTGAAATAATTAAAGCTCTGTGAAAGCTTCAGCTTCCAAATAAATTAATTGGACTGTAGCCTGACATTGTGAGAGTATTTCAAATATGTTCATTCTTCTATTGTAAATGGGAATAACTCAAACTTTGAAGACATTTATACAATAATTTCCCTGCTATTATCGTAAGACTTACTGGGCTGTAATTTCACGAATTATTCCTGTTGAAAATATGAACAAAAAAATGTTGTTCGTCTCCAAGCTTCTGGCACTTCCCCTTTGACAAAACATGATGTAACTATTTCGCGCAGGAATGCAGCAATTTCATCATTTGACTTTTTCAGCATTCCATGATGTATGTCATCAGGTCCTGGAGACTTGTCTGCTGAGGAAAAGATCACTAACAAGTGAACCCGTGCACCCTACATCAAGCAAGGCTGTCTTTTCAGGTGGCTAAACTATCAAATATGCTTCACAAAAGCTGCAAATTACTACAAATCAGATGTAGGCCTTTTAGTCTATAATGTGTGCGCAAGCTTCCAACTGATCAATGCCTACTAATATTCTCCTGGGTTCCTCCCATATACCTACGCATTTTTTCTTCTAGAATGAATATCCAATTTTCTCTTGACTACATCAACATCCCCGCCTTCCACGACGCTCTTCTATCATGGATGAAAGGTATTGAGCACTCGCTGTGGAAACATATTTCCTGTGATAAAAGGAAGTGTCTTGCATGTAATTTGTCAACAACTGAATAGCAACACTTTGGTCAATGGATTTGTTCCTGATAAACATCATGGAAGCAGATACAGAGTGCAGAAGCAGGAAACAATAACAAACAATGATGTGAATGAGAAACTGGAGCAAATAATGTTGTGAGAACGATCACCAAGAGATGTAGATTCAATATGATAGATGAGGAACAAATAACTACATATGAATTCTGGACATTACTTCTGTAATTTTGTAATCTAAGGCATTTTAAACACCTCGACGCGACTGCATTTTGACAAACGTACGCAATTAAATTTCTAAAGATTAAAAAAGCACATATTGTCAGTGTGTTCCTTTTCCCTGTTTAAATCTGAAACACTTAATCGATATTGTCTGTTCTCAATCCACACACCTGAGATATCCTGGACTCTGAGCAGAATGAAGCATAGGTTCTCCACAGTGTGGAAACAGGCCATTTAGAAAACTGACGGTGACTCTCTGAAGTCCACATCTCTTCTATGAAGTGCATCTCACTCAGATTCACCCCCGGACCATCTTTGTAACCCTATATTTCACTTGTCTGACCGATATGGTCCTTGACACTATGGGCAATTTAACATGGCCAAGCCATGTAGGTCGTTTTTGTTTTGCGGGAGTAATCCGAGGTCATGGAGAAAAGTTACACAGACATGGGAAGAATATAAATACTCCACACAAACAGTCGGAGGCTGGTATTGAAACAGAGCTATGGCACTGTGAGGCAGCAGTGCTAATCACTGAGTCACTGTGTGTACTCGAGTCTATGTGACAGAGACAAAATCTGATGTGCCCAGAATATTATCACAGTAAACTTCTTCCCACATTCCCTCCAACTTTTAATCTCGTATACCATGCCATGTCCAATTATCACTTCCCTATTATCAATTAGATTACCTGTTTTCTGTTCAGGTCAGTAAATAACGATGAATATATTTTGATCTGAAATTATGCTACTGAATTGAGTGAATGTGGCATAATTTTCCATTCACATATCTGGACGGGTTATCCCTCAAAAATATATATTTTCAAAGCAACAACATAATTCCAACATTTTGGAGTCGAAGTGTTTCCAAAATGATCGACAGATATAAACAATGTGTACGTGATTATATTGTCTACAAATTCTCCTTTCCCACACAGAGATGGATATTTCCAACACTCCACACTTCTGGTAGATCTTCACATTTATGTCGGATGGACTGATTATCGACAGACCGTCTGCTTTTTCCATAAATACTTACATTATCAATCCGAATAAGTTCTAACCAGACTGATTAAAAATATTTCCACTTCATTGGGTTATAGACAAGGCCAGACCCACAGAATATTTGTTAAGAATGTAGGTCAGGCAATAACTGTTTTAAGCAGATGTGCTTTGCATATGCCAGGAGTAATGCAACTTGTCAACCACTCCGTTTTAAGCAAAACAGAATGCATTTAGAAACTACTGAATGAAACACGAACAAGAAGTACGGCATTTAGAATAATTTAACGTTTCTGAAATCCCATTCGTATCCATCACAACTTAATGATACTGTTACAGATAATTGTAACCGTTCCAAAAATACACGTTTGCCAAAAAAAAACAAACACAGATTCTTCCAGGAGAGATATCAGAAAGACAGAGTTGGAGAGAGACAGAGAGAGAGACAGACAGCGAGAGAGGATCAGCATGAAACTGATACTTTTTGGGAATCAGCAGCGGCTTCTCTGGGTTTGCATTTAAAACTTGGTCAGCAGCTGCAAACAAAACAGCTTGATGAAACGAAAAAGAACCAAACCTTGCACTGGTAGAGCTAGCCATTCCTCTTTTATTGCACACGAGTGTTTCGAAAAATAATTAAAGGATATTGCACTCATATCCGAATCTTTGCCTTTATGGCCGCTCATGGAAAAAAAAGCTGAGGACAACATAACCTTGTTAAAGGAGCTGCATTGTAACAATCGAAAGTTTTTTTCTAAATTGAAAAGGGTTAACTAAAACTTTTCTGTACGATGACGGTGATTATTGTCAGTCTCCATGGATCCTAATTCTCTCAGAAATTCTGTATCTATTAATAGTCAACGCCTATCGCTGTTTTTTCCCCCAAAACATCAGCAACAGCCTCACGTGAACATGATAAGGAATCATCAGCTGCATGGAGAGGGACGGAAAGACCAGAATCTGACAGCAACCGACTGGAATTGTAAAGCAATGGATCGAAGTTTGTCTGTCGGTATTTACAATCTTTCTCAAGATTTGTCAACGTTAGCAATGCGGATAAGGTCTGTACTTTGGGTGATACAAGCTGGTTACTATCCAATCCTCGCTATTGTTGGTCTTCCTGGTAAGTTAATTCATCTGACTATTAATTCAATAAACAAGCGGAACTAGCTTAATGAAGTTATTAAAATGCTGAAAAGATGAATACAATTGCCACTATGTCGACCCGCAAACCCCATTTTTTTAATCAAGCAAATCCAACTGCATTGTCTAAAGAGGACCCAAACTGTTCAAAACGCGATCACTGTTATTGCTCTCAATTGACTTTATTTTTGTCGCCATCCCATTGTAGTCAGCCCCGATCCCTTTCGCTGCCTGGTCGAGATTATCCCAAGTTTCACTTTGTTCTCACTCCAGCTGCTGACTAAATCCTCTTTGCTCTCTTTGTTGAGACCAGACACGAATGTTCAAATTCTTTTCTCACGACACGACCACCCACTAGTAAATCGACTGGAAACTTCAACTATTATGAAACACAACGAGAAAATATATGAGTCCCTTCCCACTGACGTCACCATTTCATCAGAATCACTTTCATTTTCGTATGCATCCACATCGCTATCGAAGTGTCTTTTTTTTATCTCTGTCTCTCTTTCTGTTTGAGTGTGTGTGTGTGTGTGTGTGTGTGTGTGTGTGTGTGTGTGTGTGTGTGTGTGTATGCGCATGTGCATTTCGTCTGTATGTGTTCCGCCCTTTTACTTGGTTCTTTGCTTCATGGACAACATTTTTTAGACATTAGAACTGCTGATTGGCAGAAACTGGTGCGAGCTACGCTGTCAACCACTTCTATGGAGAAATGAACTGTCCATTTTGCAGATTGAGAGGAGGAAGTGATCATGATTCATCAGAAGAGAAGATGAATAGAAACAGGGAAGATAGAACAGGTGAGGTTTCCAATCATGACCGAGTAGCATCCCGTGCATACATAGCAGTTGATTTCCTTCTCTCTTGGAGATATAGTGGAGATGCTGTGAATGGTTTGTACAACTGTTAAATAGATTCAATGAAGATCTGGAAGTTAACTGTCAATTTGAGCAAACAATGCAACGGGGACAAACTTTCTTTTTAAAGTGAGGAGGAAGAAATGTGGTAGCCAACATCCTCTGAATTTTCCAGGAAAACTTTTCAATTTAGCGATAATTCAGGATTCTAGTGTAAACCAAATGTCCTCCGGAAAGAAGTGCTTTCAAAGGTGCCACTTCCCGTTCAACAAACATGGAGTCTCACACGACGGTGGTGGCATTGATGCCCATGGCCAGAAAATTTACCGTTCCCTTGAATTTCCATGAACCCCAAATTCTAAGGAAGAAGTGAGAATATCCCTGTATGTTGTTCAATAATTTTTCGGAATGCTGAACGTCATGATGCCTGGCGGAGATGAGGATATTGTTTCTGTCTTAATCAAGGGCCGTCGAAAAATTTCCAGTAACATCGGTGACTTGAGTAATTTGTTTTCTTTTTTTATAATTTCGTTAATGTGAGGTGACTGCCGTTTACCGAGCCAAAAGTTACATTTACTCACTAGTTGTCTCAGGAAAAATAGTATTTGCTGTCTTAATGATCTGCTGCCATGCTCCTCACGATGGATGTACTTGTTGGTGTGGACCGTGCTGTCACAGTAGGTTTAGATATTTTTGCAGTGCACGTACTACACAGAACACGTAAGGAACTGCTTGAAGTTAATAAAAATGAAAAGAATGTAATTGAGAAGGAAATCGTGTCAGAACATGCATAGAGATTAATGATCGACCCTGTGAGTGGAAAAAAAAATATGACAAATACAAGATTATGTGTTTAAATGGGAAATTATTCACGATTAATTACATAGAATTGATAAGAGCCCACAGTGACAGAAACGGCAGTAGGATCCAAATGCTCTCATGCGAGAATTTTAAGCCATCTTTGTACAGATGTAGTAAGTAATAAGGAAGATTCATCTGTTATTGTTAGCAGAATTGAATATACAATTAGAGCACAAAGCTGTAATATCCAGGGTTCCAGTGATTTCATAATCTCAGTTGCTGGAAGTCGGATTCGCAGGACAGAACGATGTCCATTGTATGATTTGAATTCCCGCACCAGCTAATTTGTTTAAGAGTTGAATTCATTGAAGTGCATTGCCGCAATGATTATCTAACCAATGAACAGAATATTATGTTCAAGGTAGCATTTCCACATTGGGCGCCCTGTCACTGGAGACTTCCAGAGTGATCGAAGCTGGGGCTTGAATTATTTTGAGTTTGAATCACAAAAACAAACTTTCTTCTCTCAGTTCCGTTGGTCCTTCGGCATGGAAATGCATTGTTTGTCATTAATTGAAAGCAGCGGTGCTACGTATCATGTCATAAGTCTACCAGCCTCTCTCTGGGCACAGCTGCAAAACGATGAACAGTTGTGGCCATCTTATTGCAACGGAATAGATCCTAGTGATTTAACAAGCACAGAACGTATGCCACTGAAGGTTCAGCAAGGTTATCGAGGATATGGAGGTGCTAACACACGAGTCGAACTTGATACTTTGAGCATGTATTCATTGGGGTTTGTAAAAATAATAAGAGACCAACATGAGGAAGAGAAATACAAGATTATTTGTGCGCTTGTCAGATAGTTGTCAGAAGATATTTTCCCCTTGGGGGAGATTCTGTGACTGGAGAAAATATCTTCAGGTGAAACGATCACATTTATGACATAGACATCGAAAACTTCTTCTGTCAGAGAACAGTGGACTAAGAAGTTTTCCAAGGTTTGTCTGGAATTATATTCAATCTTGATGGTGGACAGATGTTCAAGTACTCGGGGAATGAAGGACTATGAAGATAAGATAGAGAGATGCATTTCAGAATGCAATGATTACTATACCAACAACTGACGTGGGAATTGCCGTTCAGTTCACCACCTTTAGTCCAACTTTGCTTCGACAGATGGCTCTGGTAATACGATCGGGAGTGGGATTAGAGAGTAGCACTTGAGGGATTTTGTGTCTATGGATTGGGCGAATGGCTTTCTTATTCACTGTACAGTTCTATGATCCGATTATCAAATCAGACACGATGCCATTGAATGTTGGAAAGCCGGTTGGTGGTCTGAAAGATTATTTCTGAAGCTATCTGTTAATGTCGTAAACTGATTTCGTGAGACCTCGACAAAGTAAAACTGGAGAAATGCTTCAAAATTACGTATGAATCGAAATCTCGTCTAAACATCAGGCGTTTCCAGTGCAAATTGCAGTTAATTTCTTCTTCTTAAATGCACCAGATGTTTTCAAATTTGTGCTTGGAAAGGTAGTGGAGGAAATATCCACTCATAGATTTAAGGCCCAGGTCGATAGGTTGCCCTTCGTCAAAGGAGTGAAAGGTTATCAAGAGCAGGCAGGAATGCGGATTGAACATTAATGTCAGGTCAGCTATGATCTAATTAAATCGGGTGCAGGCTTCAGAGACTGGATGACTGACACGTCATTATGATGCGTGTGTTTGTCTGTACAGAAACAAACGACTCAAATCCTCCATATACATGGAAGTAAACAGAGGAATATGAAAACTTCCATCATTGATATAAAACGGAGGAGCCATACATTAAATACAGTGTAGCGGGAATCATCACAAGATTAAAACTCATTTTCATGGACACAGTGTTTGGACAGTGGAGGTATTTTCAAACTTCAAAAATTGCCCCTCCCTCTCTTCTAAACTCTCATATAAACGAGGTCGACTTCCTTATGAAAATGCTCATGCATGTCTTGCACGAATTAAGTACTCTTGTCTCTGAAATGTATTCATAGCATGTACCTATTTAACAGAATTATTTATCAAAAGTGAACAGGCGATCCATGATGTGGTTTCTGGATCACAGTACCTTCACTCACGTGGACAAACACAGCCGATAAATAGTCAGTGAGGGATGTAGAATGTTTGATTTTCCCCTGCTCTTCGGTTATATTGACAATCAATATGGTGGAAGGTATATCATTATCAAAGTAGTTCCGCCCTTATCCCAACTGTTAAATAAATGATTTAACTTACTGGAAGATATGTCACGATCAATTCACTTCTCTTTCTGGCTCATAATGTGATCCAAGTTCCATCTGAGCTTCTCAATGTTGTCAGTGCTTCGTGAGATTTTGATCCTTCTCTGAGTCGATGACTGAACCTGGACCATTAAGTCTGCAGAGCTTCATACAGAGATGAGTTTTTCTGTTCACATTTGAAGTCGGTTAGCAAAATCACATAATTTGACCACCATTACTTCACCAACCTATGTCGAAGTCTATCTTCCTCTGTGACTGCAACATTCATGCACGCCGGTTGCAGCTGCAGACTCACATATTCCAATACTCGACTCAACGAAATTCCACACAACCCTCTTCAGCTCATCCACAGCTCTGCTGCCTAGAAGCAAATTACACAAATTACTGTTCACCCATCACTTCTCCCCTCACTGACCTACGCTGGCTTTCGTTGTGCCAACGTGTCCATATTAATATTCGCTGCCTTTGACGGGTCCAACTCAAACGCCCCTACACAAATCAGTCACATTCTCAAATCGTTTTGCATGCTCATTTTGAACTTTTTCCCTTCCTCCGAAATTATCCAAATCTGTTTTTTCGAGTGAATGCCCTTTTCTTTATTTCTTTCCCTGACCAGGACTTGGACTCTGTCGAGTTAATAGTGCTGAATTTAGGAAGTTCGGAAAGAATGATATTGTGCAACTTGTGTGTTCACTCCCGTTGTATGGTAAGGAGTTCCCAGTTGAACAGGGCGTTTGTGTCCTTGTGACACTCCTCTTTTCAAGTGTTCTGCTTCTCTCATTTGATAGTCTGCTTGTCATTTTGAGTAAATTATGTGTT